>NW_024879353.1:117500-195000 GCF_018340385.1 Cyprinus carpio | reverse complement strand
GTCTTCCATCTGGAATAGCGTGGGCAGTCTGAAACACACGGCATACTGCTCTTATTAAACAATAAGAGCGGACCTTTGGCCTAAGAGTACTGCCTCATTTTATCAGGTCTTCCTCTCTTTAAAGTAGCAGCGATTGCATCTCAGATGGCATCAGTGCAGCCGCGGTGCGTCATTAATCTTGTGCGTAATGAGTTCCCGGGCATGTTTACTGTCGGAGAGCTTCTGAAATCAAAGAGGAGTTGCCACATGAACGCTAAACAAACGCTGACTCCACATCGCAAACAAGTGTTTTATGATGCTTATGAGATTACATTCACCTGAAATTAAGTAGAAAGTTGCAGTAAAATGCAAATCAAACTTCCTATATTACTGCAGTTTAATCTGACAACTGTATTTACACTACTGCATTAGGCCCAGTGCAAGTACACTATTAAGATTTTTAATGTTTCTGAAAGAGTCTCTTCTGCTCAACAAGGCTACATCTATTTGATCAAAAATACAGAAAAATTGCGAAATAGTTTTACGATTTAAAACAGCTGTTTTCTATGAGAATCTCTGTTAAACTGTAATTTATTTCTGTGATGCGCAGCTGTATTTTCAGCATCATTACTCCAGTCTTCAGTGTCACATGATCTTCAGAAATCATTCTAATATGATGATTTGCTGCTCAAGAAACATTTCTGATTATCATCAATGTTGAACACAGTTGTATATTTTTGTGGAAACTGTAATATATTTTATTTTTCAGGATTCACAGATGAACAGAAATGTCAAAAGAACAGCATTTATTTGAAATAGAAATCTTTTGTAACACTAAAAATGGCTTTAATGTCACTTTTTTTATTAATTAAATGCGTGCTTGATTAATAAAAGTATTTTGTTTTTTTGTTTTTTTCATCATCATCATGTGACACTGAAGACTGGAGTAATGATGCTGAAAATTCAGCTGCTCATCACAGAAATAAATTACAGTTTAACAGAGATTCACACAGAAAACAGCTATTTTATATTATAATATTTTACTGTATTTTTGATCAAATTAATGTAGCCTTGGTGAGCAGAAGAGGCTAATTCAAAAGCATAAAAAATATTAAATATTCCCATCTTTTGACTGGTCTAAACGGTTTTCTGAATGTCGATCACAAGCACATTTTTAAATACTGTCATGGCGGTGCAAAAAGCATGCGGAGCAAGTTAATTAAACTATTCGCATAGTTATAGCAACTGGTTTAAAGGCGGGCAAGAGCACATGTGAAGGAAGTTCAAAGGGATGCAGTGCATTTGCTAAGCGCTTGTGTGAAGCACATGTCAGGCATTAGTGTTCATGAAATGTCTGACATAGCTAATCACATGTTATACAGCAAGCAAGCAACCACTCTAATTGGCTTACTAATAAAGTGCTAGCATGAAGTTTCTGTATGCATGTCATCGCTTTTCAAAGGTGCATCTTAGTGAGATTATTACTATGATCTATGCGTGTCTTACCGCGGCCCTGGAAGACGCAACATCAAAGCGTGTTCCAGATGAGCTCGGCTTTCAGAATGCATGATTAGAAGAGAAGAGAAATCAGGCCTGATGCTGGATGTCATGGATTTACAGACCCAGATCAAGGTTGTGAGGTGTCTTATTGCATTAATGCATGCATATAAATGAAAATGCGATTCAAAAAAGCAATGTTTCCAAATGCATTTCGCCAAACAACAAAGACTCTATGGGAGAGAAATGAGCATAACAGGAAAAAAAGGCGTTTCGATGTCTCTCATCTACATTAAATGATTTCCTGAGTGCATTCCCTCATGCATTTCTATTCAAACTAGCAGCAAATTTTAGTAAAACATCAAAAATAAGCAAAAGCTCTTAAGCGGGGGTAAAAAGAGGTTGGGTGAGACTTATTCAACCGGATTCTGGGTCGTGCAAAACAGGAGGGAAATTTTCTTAGCTCCATAAACACGGGTAATAAACTGTTTCTTTTCTCAAGAGCTTTTCAAGATGATTAGTAGAGCATAAAAACACACAATCGCAGGGAAAAAAGCTTCTCGCATTGTTGTAGTCATAATAGATAAAACTCAGTCCGTGGAAGTTTATTCCCGACAACAGCCGAACCTCCATCTCAAACACTTTTAACAGAGATGTGCTGAATGAGATAAAGCTGTCTCTTCAAATAGCATCTGAAGAAAAGGCTATAATACGACTTCAGCTCTTGTAAACGTGTCTGAATCTCGTTTCTGTGTTTTACTCCTGTGATGAAAGGTCAGCCATACATCAGAAAGACGTTACGCTCGTCCTGTTCCAGATTCCTTCATCAAGCAGCAGCTAATGCGACGTGACGGAGGCCTTCCGTGCGGAAAAAAGAGAAGACGTGAATGCAGTTCTTCAATTAGATATCATCTAGAGACCTGCAGGAGCGTGTAGTCAGTGTGGAGAACGTTCAATGGCTCACACTTAATTTTAGTGTTCAATTCTTGCTATTAACAAGCCATTAACTGACTTTTGCCTCAGTATCCTCTTAATTCGCTGCTTATTAATAGTTAGTGAGGTAGTTATTAAGTTAAGGTGTTGGGATTAGGAATATGTGCTTTATAAGTACTAATAAACAGGCATGATAATAATCTACTAGTTAATAAAGAATTGGTCCCTATAATAAAATGTCAACTGCATCAAAATGATAAAATACAAAAGCAAGCAGAAATTATTCCAAATGCATTTTAACGTGATCCAAAAAACCTGAGCACAGCAGAATGTTCGAATTCGTGTGAAAGAATATGAGTGCAACAAGTTTTAGTTAAAAAGTAGACAAAAACAATATTTAACCACTCAATCCGCCATGCTTACTATCCATGGAAAATAAACATGTTTATGCAAAGCGAGTTAAAAAATAAGAGTGTTTCCCTGCATGCATGTGTGAGCATATTTAACACAAGCAAATGACGACTTTCACTTGATTCTTTTTCAGTTGCTCAAACATACTTCACTGTGTGGTTTTATTGCTCGTGGACTCCTGCGTCATTCAGAAGATCTTATTTTCTCTATCATTCATTCGTGCGTAATCACACACGCCGTCTGCGGCAGGGGGGAAATGATTACAATGCAAATGAATTTGGATGCTTTAAGCATTTTTCTGAAAGAGATGCTGATTAACTGTGTCAAATCACATATTCATATGGTTATGAGTTGGACTGGGCCAGAGCTGAACAAACACTGTGAAGCTGATGCATTATTGGTTATTATATTCAGTACAATGCAATTCAGATCACAAGAAGAACTTTAAAATACAAATAAATTAAAATAAAATGTTATAAAGAAATTTCTCCTCCAGAGTTTCTGAGATCTCATCAATGTCTCAAATTCAAGATATTTCAATAAATAGATTGCTAATAAATTTCAAAATTTTGAAATATAAAAAATGAAATGGTATTTTCTTGTAAAACACTCCAATCTTTGTTTTATTCACAGTGTAATCTTGCTTTATGATGACTATAATATTAATACATTAATATACTATTAATTATAATAATAATAATTATTATTTACTATTACTATTTTAGTTTTTGTTAATAATAGTAATAATAATAATAATAATTACAATAATAATAATAATAATAATCATTATTTATTGATGATTATTATTATTATTATTATTTACAAGTATGATAATTATAAGTTATTATTTCCTATTATTTACAGTTACGATAATTATAATAATAATATTATATCTATTATTATTCACAATAATTATAATGCTAATTATAAATGTATATAATTTAATATTTTGTTAATAATAGTAAAAATAAAAATAATTATGATTACAATCATGATTATTAATATTTATAATAATAAAAATAATAATAACACATTATTATTAATGCTATTATGATTATTATTATTTACAGTGATGATAGTAGTAGTAGTAATAACAATAACATTATTATAACATAATTGTGTGTATTTTTCCTCTAATTTTAGGAGAAACATCTGAGATGAAGCTGATCCTTCAGTGCAGCAGAACTCCTGAGCAGCATCTGAGCGCTGTATCTGCTAAAGCGTATTATTTCTGCAGGATTCATGGGTCGTGATGTAGCCTAAAAACCCAGATGGCTCACGGGGGTCTGATGCCGGTTCATCAGAATGGAGCCCACGGGCCGCTGCTGTAGATGTTCAGTGGAGTGTGTCAGACGCCTACAGATGAATATGAGACTGAATCATGAAACACTCAGTCTGCCGGTTGCCAAGGTGTTGCTATGTGGTTGCTAGGTGTTTTCTTCCTATCTCACACATGGCTTGGGTCCCTCCTTTAATGTGCGTCTGTGGGATTTTTGTCCACCTGTTTTATCGTCCAGCACAGGGGTACACTATTTTGTTTTCTTAACCAAAACCTGAAATATTCACTTCACGTCCCCCAGAGATTAATATTTCACTTATTTAATGACACTTTCACACATTCACGGTTTTCCAATGCCAATTAATGATCACATAATATGGAAGTAAATAGATGAAATATTTAATATTTTTTTAGTATTTTATTTTGACTTTGCAGCTGTACTTTAAAGAGAAATCAAACCTCTATAATAATAATAATTATTATTAATATTATTATTTACTATTACAATAATAATAATAATGTACACATTTATTATTGAAAATTATCTTTATTTTTAATTACAACTATGATAAATATTGTTATTATTGTTTACAATTACGATTATAATGATAATAAAAATTATTATTATTATCATGACATTAATTATATTATTTTTATTATTATCATTATTATGACGACAGATATTATTATTGTTGTTTTTGTTTTTATGTTTAAACTGTAATTACAAAAAAAGAAATATATTAACCTGCTTTTATAAATTTCGATTGTACTGTTAAAAATCATAATTCAAATAATGTTACACTGTATGCTATAATACTAATAATTATCTCTTAAATTCTTCACTTTCAAACGTTCAAAAAGTAATCCTAGTGCAGGTTGTGTTCGCAAATGCAAGTGATGGAGTTCAGTGCATTTACTGTGAACTGAGAAGATGCTGAAAACATCGGATCACGAGCTGCTCGTGTGTAAATGAACACAGTGCCACAATAGACTTTGAAACACACAGCACATTAGACTAGATTTAATCAAATCTCAGCTTATATTATGGCTATATCACATGCATTTTAATTTTACATTTCATAGAATTAATTATTAGCTTTTCATCAACTCTCAAATCCAGGGAATCCAGCAGCTGAAAATGTTGAGTATGATCACTAGTGCATGTTTATAATGCATGACTCTTCATATACAGAGTGTTACATACAATATGTTGTGTTTTATGCCGTAATAGAATTATGAGCGTTTACTGTGTTTGTTTGTTTTTTATTTTCTGTTCTCATGTCTTTAAATGAGTATATCGTCTCTCCATGTCTCACAACAGCGAGGTGGGCGCGCTCTGTTTTTCAGTTTTACTGCGGGTCTCTTGGGCGCCTTTAGCTTGATTAAAATCTATCACCTCATTCCCTGGTTCAGCGAGCTCATTTACGCTTTCTTCATGGAAGTTTGGCGGGACATCGCTCCCTAACCGCACACTTTTCTCTCGCTGTCATATTATCAGCCAAAAGCCATATCCCTTCACCATGATGTAGTACCGTACCTATTTTCACCTGTATAACATTAGAATATTCCTAGTGAAGCCCGAGGCGTGAATTTCCGGTGGGTTAAAGGACAGCGTGCTTGAGGAGAGAAAATCAGTGTATGTTCGGTGAGAAACACACACCGTCATTATGGACTCGCTCTGATTTAGGTCACCTAGAGTAGTTGGTGAAGTTTTTTGTATTTTTAGGGGTGTGTTTCCTAAAAATGAATGAAAAGTTGTTGAATATGCACGTGCTCAGGGCATCCGAGATCAGGATGAGTTTGTTTCTTCATCAGATTTGGAGAAATTGCATCACTTGCTCACTGCAAGTGAATGGGTGCCGTCAGAATGAGAGTCTAAACAGCTGATAAAAACATCACAATAATCCACAAGTAATCCACAGCACTCCAGTCCATCAGTTAACATCTGGAGAAGACAAAAGATGAAACACATCCAGCATTAAGATGTTTTTAACTCAAATATGAGTCTATAATCCATAATAACACTTCCTCCAGTGAAATACTCTGTTAATTGTGTTTGTGTGGCTGTGACATTTTTACACTTTTGAGGCCTCTCATGTTCATCCCTGAGCATGAGATATTCTTTCTTACCCTTTAACTACTTAAATTGAACACTTTCTGTATTTAAAGCAGAAATTTGTATCACACCCACAAGAGCCTGACCTTTAGTTAAACAGACAGAGTTTTGTTCTTTTTTTTTCTTTTCTTGCCCAAGACTTTAAAGTCTACATGAATTGATGTTCAGAAAGTGCTATTCACATTTAAAATCTATAAGAATGAGACGTCATTTTTTTTATCTTTTATCTATGAGGAATTCATTGGGTGAAGAAAATGTCTCTATGAGAGCTGGATGAAGAATAAGAGCGGCAGTAGAGACAAACGTTTTATTGTGCACAACCTGAAACAATAAAAAATCACTCTTGCACAAATTAAAAGATTTTCCTAAATATAATGCATGAGACATGCACTTAAAATAATTGGTGTTGAAATAATTGTAACTTTTAATTCTAACTCAGAAATTGCTGGTGCATTTCACAAACAGTTCTAAAGAAACAGCGAGAAACCCACTGAATGAAACATTTTGATGTAGAAAAACTTTTAAAACTCAAATAATCACAAATATAAAAAAATCATGTTTTACATTTTAGATTTTTCTTAACTTTTAATTTATTTGAACTATTATTATTTTTATACTTTTAAATATTAATTAAATGTGAATGTTTAATCAGAAATTGTTAGTAAATTTCAATTAAATGTGAAATTTTAATGTAGGAAAATTGAGTATTTTATTGTAAAATGTGCTAAAATAATTATTGTTTTATTTACAATTTGTTTTTTATTTTAGTTTTTTTTTTACAGTGTATGTGTTTTATATTTTTTTATTAACTTTTTTAAATTAAACATGAAATTTTTTAAATTAAAATCAGAAATTGCTAGTAAATTTCACAATTACAAAGAAACAGCAATAAATGCATTTAATTAAATTAAACATTATGTTGATGTAGAAAAACTGAAATGGTATTTTCTTGTAGTGTGTGTGTGTGTGTGTGTGTGTGTGTGTGTGTGTGAGTGTAGAGTTTATATATATATACACACACATATTTTTTTTGTTGTTGTTGTTTAGTAACAAACTACTGTTATGACCTTTATTACCTTTTTGTTCTTCCACACAAAGACAATCATTTGAAATGGCATGCCAGTGAGTAAATTAATTTTATTTTGGGTGGACTGTTGCTTTAAAGCTCAAATATAGCCCTGGAACAGATGTAGGGCAAGAATAGACATTTACCCGTGTGAATCTTCCGGCTTTGGTGTTTCTTTGTTGTGACCTCAAATCATGAGGAGTGCATAGAAAAGCAGAGCTGTGTTCTGGAGAGCCGGTAATTGCGGAGGGTTGGGACTGTGAAAGTGCTTTGAATGTGTGTCAGTCCCATCTGAGCAGCTCCTGATGAGACTTGAACAAAGACTCTGTTGTTGAACACAGAAGTTCAAAGGCGTCGTTCGGCTCTAATGCCTCATTTGAGCTCTGATGATGACAATAGAAGCTCATCCGCAGGAGCTCCTTTTAGTGTTACTCCCTCATCAGCCTTAAGACAAAAATACAGAATGTCTTATCAACAGAAAGCTGTATTTTATCTGTCTCGCTCAATGCACAATCCAGTAATTAGCAGGTCTTCTATTGTGTGACAGGATGCAAATGATGGGCTTGAGGGGTCTGACCCGCTAATTAAAACCTGAACCCTTTGTAGCTCATCAGCAAACAGTTGTTCAAGTTTCACCCAAATGTTTATGTTTGACTGACTGCAAAATTTTGGTTGCATGAGAAGAATTTCAGCAAATTATGACAGCTACTTGCACTACATAGGCCGATGTGTACATTTATATTTAATCTTCATAAATTACTAGTCATATTTAATAAAATATTTATATTTTTAGATATTTATATATATGCATTTTTTTTAATAAACTTAAGTTATAGGTAATTACTATTATATAGTAATATTTTTTTTCTTTGCATTAATAAGAATTTCACTAAGCGGCCGTAATTATAAGTTCTTGTTGCTGCACCACCCCCCTTCAGACTTTGATTTAAAATATGATCTGGTCCATGTTTTGGTGAGATTCACCTGCAGTTCACTTGCTTTAATGTCTGGGGAGATTCTAGGGATTATTTGACTGGATGTGAATTTATATTTTTGGTTACTTTCCCAGAAGAGAAACAAAACAACACACACACACACACACACACACACACACACACACACACACACACACACAGAGAGAGAGCTCAACATTTCACCATTTATTTATTTTTTGGCTCCAAATGAAGGCTATTTTAGAAACTATAATTTGTATAATAATAGTTTTTCTATAACAAAAAAAAAAAAGGTTCTCAATAGTAATTCTCATTAGATTGTTATTACTGCAATACTGTATGTTTTGTATGGATTTTTTTTATAATATATATTTTTAGATATTTATATGTATAATATATAATAATATATGTGACCCTGGAGCACAAAAGCAGTCTTAAGTCTCTGGGGTATATTTGTAGCAATTGCCAAAAATACATTGTATGGGTCAAAATTATAGATTTTTTCTTTTTATGCCAAAATCATTAGGGTATTAAGTAAAGCTCATGTTCCAGTAAAGAATATTTTCTATTTCATACCGTAAATATATCAAAACTTAATTTTGATTAGTAATATGCAATTGCTAAGAACTTCATTGAAAACAACTTTAAAGATGATTTTCTCAATATTTAGATTTTTTTGCAGCCTCAGATTCCAGATTTTCAAATAGTTCTATCTCAGACAAATATTGTCCTCCTAACAAACCACACATCAATGGAGAGATTATTTATTCAGCTTTCAGATGATGCATAAATCATGCATAAAAAATTTTGTATAATTGACACTTAAGACTGGTTTTGTGGTCCAGGGTCACATATATACATGAACTCCGAGCCTCCAGACTGCTCTTTAAACAGCTGCTGGGTCTGACGGAGCGTCGCTGACAGACAGATGGAGGTTTGCGTCTGCTGTCTCCTGTCTGTGTCGGGAAGAACAAACACAAGCAGCACACAGATGGAGTTTAACTTACAAACCAGCAAACAGGCTCGTACTCCACTGTCTGTCACTCTCTCTCAGCCCTAATGAATTATTTCCAAAGAAAAGTCTGTGAAATGGGAAAACCGCCCAATTAAATAGAAAACATAGTGGACCAGACAACACCGGCGACGTGTTCGGAAAACAAGCAACACAATTAGACTGTTTTTTGGGGGTGTTAATTAAAATATTTGACTTTCAGCTCACATTTCAGATGAACTGTCACTCTGTTTAGTCTGTTTCATGTCAACAGGTGGCGCTGCTTCAACAACCTGATCAATACATCTCATTCACGTCCAGTTACACTGAGAAGAAATACTGATAAGACAACGTCTATATATCAGCAATATATCTATAGAACGTTTCCAATCAGATGTCAAACAGACGTTTAGAAGATGTCTCTAAGATGTTAATGATGTGAAACTGACATCTTAAAGACGTCTATCAGATGTCTGAACCCAGATAGCACACATACGTCTGCAAGAGGTCTGTTAAAGATCGCTTCATCTGGAGAGCATCAACTGTGTACAAACATCTGATAGACGTCTTTAAGATGTCAGTTTTGCATCAGAAACATCTTTAAGACATCTTCTAAATGTCTATTTGACATCTGATATGAAACGTCCAGTAGATGTATTGCAGATGAGCAAACTCTCTAAAAAAATATGTCTTGCAGATGTAAATGCAGATGTCAAGCAGATGTTCTGTACATGTGCTGTCAGGGATATATATATATATATTGTACTGTGTATATATATGTGGTACTCCCTTAAAAGATATAGATACTACAATCAAATTACAGTAAGCAAATAAATAACCATATGTTCAGAAATATACTATATCTTCCACACATCTGTCTTTACTCATAGATATCTCAGATACAACTCAGGTAAGTAATTAAAGTAATACACAAATGACTCAGATAAATGATACATGAATGCACTTCTCTGTGACTTATATATTAAACGTATATGTATATATGTATATGTATATTATATATATATATATCTATATATATATATATATATATATAATATATAATTTTATATATTAGCATAAACATCTTTTAAAAACATTTATTGTAAACCATAAAATATGATTTGTTTTAGGCCTCGCTCGCCCTTGTGACGTCCATAAAGGTATGACTCATGAATAAAATACATATTTTTTTTAATGACGCAATCAATTAATCAAACAATAAAATGAATATTTTAGTAATAATAAATTATTAAAAATCAAATAATTGTCGTTCCAAAATTGTAAGAGCTTTAGTCTACTTTTAGAGTTTGGTGAATTTAGTAATTAGTACTAGCTTCACGTGTGTTTTAGTTTGAGTGTGTGTGTGTGTGTGTGTGTGTGTGTGTGTGTGTGTGTGTGTGTGTGTGTGTGTGTGTGTGTGTGTGTGTAGTCATGTGTGTGTGTGTGTGTGTGTGTGTGTGAAGCCTCTCTCTCTCTCTCTCTCTCTCTCTCTCTCTCTCTCTCTCTCTCTCTCTCTTCACAGATCGCGTTATTGCGCAACGCGACGGTCGAATCGCTTTATCCGGCCTCGATACGAACGCATCTGACTCGGTTCGCTTGAGTCTGGCTCCGCCTGAACCCCACCAAAGAGGTCGGATGTCGCTCGCGCGCTCGGAGCGATGACGGACAGCCAGGTGCACGCGCATTGCTCCTTCCCGACGCCGCTGGTCCTGATGCTGCGGGCGCACGAGCATCAGCAGCATCACTGAGACGCTCAGAACCTCGGATCGGATGGACTCGAGCCTCGAACGAAGCGATGACATCTGCTGACAGACCGTCACCGACGTCTCCGAACCTCGGCCGAGCTCGTGAATGAACGCTTCAGAACGCTCACAGAACCGCCCGTGGGCTTCGACTCATCATCACGAAACCTTGCGAGGACGCGGATCTGGTGCTTTGACTTCGATTCCGAGTGGTTCATGAGATCTGCAGCATTTCTTCCACGTTCTGGAGAGACCCCGGCGCTTTAATCTGGATATGTTGAAAGGCACGTAAGGATGGATGGGATTATTAGCGTTTTGGGGGTCCTGACGCTCGTTTTGGAGGGCATCTCATGCCAGGGAGTGTATGGTAAGTGCCAGCAGCTCATACAGATGCATTTATATGCCAGTCAACATGCCGTATGTGCGTCTGAACAGGTGCCATTTCACAAACCATCCAGCATGAGATCTTCCCAACAGCCGATCCACAGGTTTATAGAGGGGAAAACGATGCATTATGAAGATCAGATTCATCAGTGATTCTTTGGAAATAATAGTTGAACATTTCAGAATTAAATTTCAGAATCATTTTAATTGCAAAAGTTTTATTTTAGGTGTAAGATTTGGCCATCATGTGCATTTTCATAACGCATAACGCAAATAGCCATGACATCTATTGCAAATGTGAATATTGCATGCTAAACAGTTCGTCCTTTGGGTTTTCCTTACATTCAGTGGAAGTCATTGCATTGCATTAAAGAAACACTGTAGAAATGCTTTAATATTCCCAACCAACAAGAAAAAATAATAAAGAAAAATAATGCGATTAGCCATGACCTCTATAGGAAATGTGTATATTGAATGTTAAAAAGTTAATCTTTTTTGTTTTCCTCATTTAATGGAAGTCATTGCATTGCATTTAAGAAACACTGTAGAACTGCAATAAAAGTCATTGCATTGCATTAAAGAAACATTGTAGAAATGCTTCAATATTCCCAACCAACAAGGAAAAATACTGCAGATAGCCTGGATATTTAATATTGCATTCTAAACAGTTCATCCATTGGGTTATTCTCATATTTAATGGAAGTTGCATGGAGAGACATTCATGCATTTTAATTTGCACTGAAGAAACGTTGTTTGAAAAGCTGTACGGATGCTGTTTAATGAGTCATTGTGGTTGCAAATGTCATAGCAAGTGTCTGAAATCTGCAAAATGTTGAACTCTTGCCTCTCCTTATCCTACATTCTCATCGTGTACCAAGCAACTAGTGGTGTTCTAGTAGTGTAGTGTGGGTTAACCAGAGCCTTGCATGACCATGAGTCACAAATGTGCAAATGTCATGAGGGAAAACGTAAGCATTGTTTACTGTGGGATGCTGTTGCTCAGGGCCGATCTGACTGGCGGGTCACGCGTTGAGATGGTGGGCATAATATCAACTAGATGGCTTTTGTTTCTGGAGTCGGTTCACATCAAGAGGGGCACGCAGGATAGCGCACATGTGTCTCTGAGGGGCTAATAGGATAATAGAGTTTGGGCAGAGCCGGGTTTCGCTGATCCATGAGAATGCACTTTAAAATCAATGACTTCAGCGCCCATGGAGGAATGGAAATGACGGTGTGAGATGCTGTTGAATGCCAACACGCTCTGAGACGCCCAGCAGTATCTGCTTCCTAATTAGTGTTAATTATAGTTTCCCTTCTAGTGTTCACTGCTCCCTACACACTCAGCAGGGGACACTTGAAATAGTTCAGCCAGCAATGAAAATGTGCTCACCCTCAGGCCATATGAGATTAGGATGAGTTTGTTTCTTCATCAGGTTTGTAGAAATGTAGCATTGCATCAGTGTCTCAGCAATGGATGCTCTGCAGTGAATGGGTGCCGTCAGAATGAGAGTCCAAACAGCTGATAAAACATCACAATAATCCACAAGTAATCCACAGCACTCCAGTCCATCAGTTAACATCTGGAGAAGACAAAAGATGAAACATCCAGCATTAAGATGCTTTTAACTAAAATACATAGAGTCTATAATCCATAATAATAATACTTCCTCCAGTAAAGAAACAACAAATCGCAAAAAATCTAATCACACACACACACACACACACACACACACACACACACACACACACACACATACACATACACACACACACATACAGTTATACAGTTTGTAAGTACTATTACAGAAATCTGATGTATGGCTGACAAATATGCATCACATTATGTAGATCAGTTTATTCATGTTAAAACTCTATGTGCAATTCAAATGCATCATTACTTTAGGCCTAAGTTTCAACTGTGATATAACATCATATACTTGTGTGAATAAATATGAATACACTGCATAAATTAAATAGATTTTTGATTTAATCTTAACTGTTTTGAAATGGTGTCACATCAGGAGACCTTAACTCACCTCAGGACTAGTTTTGGTTAGTGGTCACTTTAGCTGCGCACATGTATATCTGAGCTGAAATAAGTGGCACAAAAATGCACTTTTCTCCTATTTTAACCAAACTTGTGTAGTACAGAGTTGCTGCTGACCGCTCAAGTGATCTAGCGATGCACACTTGTTTCAAGCACACTATGATTTGGAACCCATTGACGTCCACTTCACAGTGCACAGTCGGGTGATTGGAACGAGTCAGCCGTATCCCATCATGCATTAGTGCAGAGTGTTTGAACAGACAGTGTAATGTGTGTAACCCGATGATTAGTCATTTGTGTTATGAATCCCAGTCTAAACATCATTATGAAGAGGTTTGGCTTTATGTGATATGCTGCAGTACCTGATATTAGATACTAGTGCATTTAGTTAGTCGGTAAGATTTTACACTTTACAAGGTTCCATTCTTAATCCACAATTCTTAATTACAAGAACAATCCTTAATACATTATTAAACTCTAGTGTTGCATCTGTTTATATTATTTAATGTTTATATATGTATTTGATACACTATATTTACATAAACATATTTTCTACCAATGTTTTGGGCCTTTTTGTATATTTTTTAATATATATATATATATATAATATATATATATATATATATATATATATCTATATATATATATATATACATATATATAGTAAAGTTTGAAATATATTAAATATATTTTCAGTTTTAAAAAATGCTTTTCATTAAGCTCCACTGTTTACAACATTTATTTAATCATTAAAAAAATTATAATAATGATATGTTTGCTATATGGGATAACATGAGCTAACTATGAACAGTTGTTTTTTATTAACTGATGTTAACAAACAAATAAATACTGTGACAAATGTAACGCTCATTGTTAGTTAGTTAATGCATTAACTCACATTAACTAATGAGACCTTATTGTGAAGGATTCTGAGCAAGTGTTGTTCTCCTGGGAAGATCTTTTCATTCACAAGTGATGAAGTGCTGATGAGCGCTTGAGTACAAAATAAATGGATTCACTTGCCAATTTCATATTTCTTTCTCGTTCACTTCCCAACAAACACCTTTTTAATTGCTGATGAAGAGCGAAGGATTAGGTGTGGAATTGATGCTGAATTTGTGCTGTTGATGATTCTCATGCTGTCCCAGAGGATGATGGGAAATGTAGTTTATATTTCGTAATTATTCAAAAATGCTCTTTTTTTGTGTTCTACAGAAGAACAATATGATTTGGAATGACATGATATGATGACAAAATGTTATTGATCTGTCCCTTGTGTAAAAGAAGTGTATTGAATATGCATTTGTACTACTTAAAATCTTATGTAAATATATTAATGTGCAGATAATATAATATCAATAAAATAAAAAGCCTGTTAAGTGAACTTTAGAGAGACACTTTCATGACTGTTTCTAAACACACTTAAGTAGACTTTTAAAAAGTGCACTTAATGTCAAATTAACATTTTTGCTTTAAAGTTTTTTATTTTTATTTTAAATCATTATTTTAATAATATTTGACTAATTTGACTGTTGATTTATATACTACAATTTAACCTGTAATGTGTTATTTGATATTACATTTAAAATTAACAGAGTTTAAATGCACTAAATTGCAGCTTCAAAAACGTGTAATTACAAATATATTCTATATTATTTACATATATATTTACATATTATATACAGATTATTTCTTGTTCACACACACTATTTTAGAAATTACATTTAAGTATATTTTAGTTGTCAGTGCATTAAACCATGTTTGAAAGTTATTATGAAATTACATATAAAAATGCACTTAATTGGGTCAAAAAAGCACTCGTAATTTAAAATTAATTGCTTTTAACATATAAAACTATAATGCATTCATTGCATGCAATTAAGTTTCTGAAAGCATTTCATTCAGCTGCACTTAAGTAATATTCTTTTAATTAAGTACTTTTTAAAAGAATGTTAAAATATACTATTTCCAAAGGGATCTTTGGTTTAATTACGTGATTTAAAAAAAAAATGAAATGGTGATGGGTTGAAGGTTTTTCATCCATGATGATGATGATGATTTCAGAGGAGAAGCGTGGGAACCGTGCATCGTTATGTAACGTCGTTTCATGTTACGCCTCTGTTCTTAAAAGCATCAGGATGAATGAAAACAAGGCTGTGGCTCTTTATTCCCTGCACCAGCCGCTAGTGAAGTCACAGCATCTTCACGGCGAGCTTCAGATCCTGGCCGTCTAAACTATGCAAATGCATTCCACCAGTGCAACTAAAGCGCTCTTTGTTGCTTCTCTGTGCCTCCTCCAGAGCTCTTTATCAATTCCCTTGGATCAGAAGCCTGCGTTTCCTACTGTAATGAGAGCCAGAGTGAAGCTGCGCTGCTGTTTGACGCAGATCTGCTGGCTGGAATCATGCAGCGCTGCTGTTTGCAACCTCACACACTTCTGCTAGTGCGTTATTACACTGAATTTTGGAAAATTTACATTTTGAATTTGGTAAAACATGCTTAAAAAATATTTAAGCCTAAACTTAATATACATGTGTAATTTCCATGCATTTGCATTACCCAGTTTGAACATAAACAAAGGAACGTAATGTGTGAGCGAAACAGGTCAGATTTCTGTAACAGTACTAATAAACTGGATGTGTTTTCATTGGACGATAACCAGATTTATATATTTATCATTATTAAATTCAAATTGTTCTAGTCTAAAACATTTTAACTAATTAAATATTACCTGGCATATTTTAATCATGTTGATATTTTGGGGTTATTATAGTAAAAAAAAAAAAAAAAAAAAAAAAAATGAAAATGAATGTTAACTAAAATAAAAAATGAAAACCTTATTTTATTTCAAAGGCAACATTTCTTGTTTTCAGTCAGTTTAACTTGATGTAATAAAATAAAAAATGCAAATAAAAATATAGACAAAAAAAAAAAAAACTAATAAAAATCACCAAAACCCCAGTAAAATTATGAAAACTTTAACTAAAATTAACATTTAACATGAAAGCAGAAAATATAAAAATAAAATCTAATTCAGAATATTATCAAAAACTATAATAGCAATCTTGAATAACACTGCTTTCACAATTAACATATTTATACTGATTCTAAACCATTTGAATAAATGCATTTTGAAAATATGATTTTTTTTTTTTTTTTTTTATAAAATCAAACAATAATAAACTAGGCCATGAAAATTTGAGTTGATATTTTTTTAATATCTGGATGGATATACATATATAATTTATTTTAATAATTATATTATTATTTAATATTTGCACAAGCATTTTTAATGTCATCTGAGTGTTTTCTTTTTGTTTTTTTTTATGTTGTGTGGTTTAGTTGATGGTTTTTGAATTTAACTATATCCTATCAAGTAACAGATGAATTCGTGCTAATATGCTGCAGGGTTTGATTGAAAATGTGACCTTTGACCTTTGAAGAGTTTCTCCTTGCATTTAAGAGCCGATCAGTCTATTTCTGTTTGCTTTCATAGCTGTCCAGAGTTATATGGTGAGTTGCATTGTATTATTGGTGTTTTTTCTTCGATCTCGGAACAGAGCTGAGGCCTGTTTCTAGTTTGCATCCAGTGAGTTGAGGAGCTCTGAGCTGACAGCTGTAGTGTGAATCTTTCATGCACAGTTTTCTTTCTTCAGCTTCACTGGACTTTGGTGTTTTACTAACTAAAGTGCTGAACTACCTGCTGTACGTAGTGTAGATCAATAGAAGTGCTGTAGAGTGCGCTGGGAAAACACACAGACATCCCAATGTGATCATCACAGTGTAAAGAGCAGAGATCTGAACATGCTTGACTTAAAATACTATACTATAATTACAGCCAGATACTGTAGTTAATGCAGATACTGTAACAATAACCAGTTAATATACACTAGTGGTCAGAAGTTTGAAATTAAGATTTTTAAATGTGTTTTTAAAGAAGTCTCTTCTGCAATTTGTAAAGATTTTATTTGCTATAATTAAATATCAACATTCTCATCAGCATTATATTGGAAAGCACACATATCATATTAATTCTAAGCATTGGCCTTCAGTAGAGAGTCTGTTGTTGTTGCTGGTCCTCATGGTTTGGTGTCAGACTCATTGACAGTCTCATGCTAATGTTTCCACGTGTCGCTTTAGCCCACACATCCAGTCCAAGTGCTGCTCCTGCGTGAAGTGATGTCTGTTGTCATGGCGACAACATCCGCCACACACCTCTCGCATCCTTGCAGCAGAGAGTCAGTCGCTCAAACAGATGTGAAGTGATTGCAACCTGAGAGAGCGAAAGCAACAAAATCAGTTTCATCTCACAGGTGTCTGTTTATCTGAGGTTTAAGCTGCTCAGAGTAAATGCTTAAACGCTTCGCTCGTCTGCTCGTGAGTCACATAGCAACAAGCCGCAGTTTTATGCCGTATGTGTTGCGTTCATCTGTCGGTATGTAGGGCAAATGCAGGAGGGGTGTTTGTGCAGCCTTGGACTGACGCATCATTTGGTCAAATGCAGATTTGTCACGAGAGCCGAATCAATTGCATTCGTCCATGTGAACGTGTGTTATTTGAACAGTTGAAGCCGGCATATGATATCTTTGACATATGACCTTAAAACTCATAATTATGAGATGAAAAGTTGTAACTGACATACTAAAAGTCATCCAAATTTACATAAAAAGTCATAATTATGAGATAAATAGTCAAAATTATTATTTTAAAAGTTGAAGTTGACACTAAGTTGGAATTATGACTGTAAAAGTCAGTATTATGACACAAGTAATAATTATGAGATAAAGAGTCAAAATTATGACATACTAAGTTGGAATTATGACTTTAAAAGTCAAAAAAGGGACAAGTAATAATTGTGAGATGAAGAGTCAAAAATATAACATACTAAGTTGGAATTATGACTTTAAAAGTAAAAATTATGACAGAAGTAATAATTATGAGATAAAGAGAATAATTATGAGATAAAGAGTCCAAATTATGACAGAAGTAATAATTATGAGATAAAGAGTTAAAATTATGACAGAAGTACTAATTATGAGATAAAGAGAATAATTATGAGATAAAGAGTCAAAATTATGACAGAAGTACTAATTATGAGATAAAGAGTCAAAATTATGACAGAAGTAATAGAGATGAGATAAAAGAATAACTACTAATAAAAGAGTCAAAATTATGACAGAAGTAATAATTATGAGATAAAGAGAATAACTATGAGATAAAGAGTCAAAATTATGACAGAAGTAATAATTATGAGATAAAGAGTCCAAATTATGACAGAAGTAATAATTATGAGATAAAGAGTCCAAATTATGACATACTAAGTTGGAATTATGACATTAAAATAATGATATCAAGTTTTTTTTTTTTTACTTTTTTTGTCATATTTTCACATAGCACATAATTTTGTCCATTTGTCTAATAATTTAGACTTTTAGTCATAATTGTGACTTATTTCATAATTTTAATTTATGTAATAATTTTAACCTTTTATCTCATAATTTCGACTTTATAGTGTAATTGACTTTCCATATCATAATTTAGACTTTTTATCATCTTGACTTAATATCTCATAACTTCAAATTTTTATGTCATAATTTTGACTTTGAAAGTCATAATATCATTGCCAACCTTTTATCATAATTATGACACAGTAAATCAATTTTGATTTATGTCATTTCACCTTAGTATGACATTATTTCGACTTTTCATTCATACTTTGTTCATCTGTCATATGTAAGGCAAATGCATATATATAAATATGATCACATCAACAGAATAATGCACAACCTCTAACAAAATGTTATTCTAACAGAAGTGCATTATTGTTCATTATTACAAAATATTATTATAATATTCTTAAAATGGAAAAAACATTTGGAACCTTACTGATTTGCATTTTTTTTGTTAGTTACTATTTATTTATATAAATAAATAATGCATGAATAAATATGTCATGCAATTGAATTCATTATGTAAACAGCTGTATTTCCATTATTAGTAAATGCTGTCAAAGTCGGCGCTGAACTTTCCTGGTCTCATGTTTCTTGGACGGTGTGATGATAAATGGGTGGTTTGTCATCCAGATGAAGCATCTTGTGTTGTGTATGTTGGTGGAGTTTGAATATTCATGACAAGCTGCTGATGCTAGTGTTGAGACGCAGTTTAAAATATCAGCGTGGTTTGGTTTTAGTCTGTCGCGTCGTTATGTGTGCGATGAAAGCGTCTGTCTGTCTTTCTGCAGCGAATCCAGTGTGATTCTCTCCAGAGACACACAGAGAGATGATTGATGGACACGGCGGCTGTCAAAACCCATCCAGACTCGGCATGGACTCTCCGTCTGCTGGGAGAAAACGAGAGCTGCTGTGGATTTGAGAAAGGAAATCTAGAAACTTTTTTACATCAGACAGAACTTAAAGTTGTTTTGATGCTGAAAGTCAGCATGAGATTTGCAACCCATGAAACGTCTCATTTAAGATTAAGATTAAAATAGATTATTGGAGTACATTTTAGAAGAAAAATACTATTTCAGTTTTTCTACTTCAGTGTGTTACTTGCCATCTATCTATCTTAATGTTTATTTAGTTAACCTTATTTATTTATTTTTTACATTTTTTACACTCTGTCCCTAAATTTAAAAGGCTGCTATTGCATAAAATGCTGTGTAACATATAATGTGTAAAATATTTAGTTTTTAATATATATGTTTTGTTAGATGATTAAATTAATTAATTGATTAATTCATTTATCATTTATTTATTAATCAGTTTTATTCATTTATTTAAATAGATTTGTATAATTTATCTTTTTAAATAGATGTATTTAATTAAGTTTTAATTGTACTTTTATCAGTATTTTTCTCTGTGCCCTGCATGGTCTACACTAGTTAAAGAGACGTTTTGGATTTGAAGCTCCTGTACTTTTATCCCTCTGTTCCACAACATAATTTTTTCAGCACAATGCACATTCTGTGTTTTTTCCTCTGTCTTTCGTCTTTTCTCATGCAAATACCCTTGTATTTAGTTAAGCGGTGTTGGTGAGTTAATTGGCTGTGTGCTGCTGAGTAAAAATCCCCTCCAGTTTCTCTTGTGGTCACATGCATCAAATACCAGCGCATTTACCCACGTCACATCTGAGATCGTCCCTTCATTACGCTTGAAAGTGTTCACCGGGTTAATTGAGCGGATGAGCTCAGGATATGGAAATGCATGCAGTGATTGTCCAGAATACAGGTCTGCAGTATGTGCAGTTCAGTTACATCAGAACTCATACATACAGTATAGCACTATTTCTAAAATCTTTTGTAGGAGAGAACCTTAAACTTTAAAAAAAAAAAAAAAAAACATTTAAATGATAGAAATGATAATTAAATGTTTGCATGTGCATATGCACAAATAAGATATAAAAGAGCTTGCAAATATTAAATATTTTATGTATGCATGTGCAAACATAAAATATTTAATTTAATTATTTTATTTCATTTGATTAGCATTAACTTAATGTGGGTTTTGCAGTTTGTGCTGTTTCATAGAAATTTATTTATGTATAGTAAAATGTATTTAGTATTTAATTTAATCTAATTTTTTATTGTTTATTTCTTTTCACATTTTTTCTATGTATCCCTAAAATAAAAAAAATAAAAAATGCAGCTATATATTTTAATGTACAACAAAACAATTTATACTGTGAAAAAAAATATATGAATATTTGGAAAATATTTAGTTTGTATTATTTTTTTCTACTCACCATAGTGCTGTATTGTTGATTTATTAATTTATTTCAGATGTTCATTCATTTTTATAATTTTTTATAATTTTATCTGTTTTAATAAATTTATTTATTTATTTATTAAAGGGTAAGTTCACCCAAAAAATGAAAATCCTGACAGACAAGCAACTTAACATTCAGAATGCAGGTTTGTAGTTTGCAGTTTAATAGGAAAGCTTTAATATTTAATATCTATAATAATAATAATAATAATAATATGCTTTATTTATATAGTGCCTTTCAAGGACCCAATGACACTTTACAAAATAAAGATATTTAGTATTAAAGTTTTTAATGTCTCGAAAATTAGAAACTTTAATATCTCACCTTTTTTTAATGATAATCAAAATAAATAAATAAATAAAAATAAATATATAAATAAAAATTTTAATGTTTGCATGTGCATCTCCACAAATGAGATTTGAAAAAGATGTATTGTATATTTAGTGATTTTTCATCATACAGATTCTATCCAATATACAAAAGCATGCACTGCTGGAATAACAGAAATTATTATTTTTTTAGACCTCATTAGTGGCACTTAATCGGTTAATTCTGCATGCACAAGCTGCGAGCGCAGTGCTTTCGACTTTAATCCTGCATGCACTTCTGCTCAGATATGACTGTTATTAATAATGAATGGCCGGCGTGGATGAGGAAAGGTTGCTGCATGCATGCGTGGGTGCAGAAGTGTGTTTTTCTGCTTTGATCAGAACGTGGAGTGATTGCTTTGAGCCTGAAATAGCTGCGAGCCCCTCAGGAGAGAATAACGCCACCTTTACCGTGAAGAAGCGAGAGGGTTAGGAGTCTCACTAACACACATCACGAGTTAGTGAGGGTTCCTGTGCATAACCTACATTATCTGCTCATTTCACACAGCAGGACTCCAGTTCCCAGCATGTACTACAGTTACTGCATTACATTTACATTTAGTCATTTAGCAGACGCTTTTATCCAAAGCGACTTACAAATGAGAACAGTAGAAGCAATCAAAATCAACAAAAGAGCAATGATATAAAAGTGCTATAACAAGTCTCAGTTAGCTTAACGCAGTACATGTAGCAAGGGCTTTTAAATAATATAATAAATAAAAAGCATTACTTTTATTATTGCTGCTGCTGTTTGTTGCCCTTTTACAATATCCAAAAAAAATTGTATTTTTTGAATTTTGTTAATTCTGTCTTTATCAGTTTTTTTTTTTTTTTTTATATAAATTAATGATTTTATTCATCAAGGCTGCTTGAAATTGATCAGAAGTGATAAAGGCATTTATAGATTTAAAGATTTCAAATAAATGTTTTTCAGAATTTCAGTTTATGTCACAATTTTTTTTATTTTTTTAAATCTATGGTGAACACAAAATTAACAAAATTGTGAGATGTAAACTCAGAATTCTGAGAAAAAAAAAGACAAAATTGCAAAATATAAACTCATAAATTACTGGAAAAAAAAAATCTAGATAGCAAAATATAAACTCATAAATCAGTGAAAAAATTCAAAATTGCAAAATATAACCACAAATCAGAGAAAAATGACAAACTTGCAAAATATGGACTCAGAATTCAAAGAAAAAAAAAATAGTAAAAAAGTAAAAATTGAAGAAATATAAACTCATAAATCAGTACTCTTTCAGAGCTAATTAAAGTCCCGCTCTCTTTTCTTTTTTATCTAACAGTTTGTTATATCTACAGTAGTAACAGACTGATATGTCAGTCAAGCTGATATTCAGCTACATTTATCTCAATAAACTGTAGAAGTGTCAAACCAGTTACCTTTCTGAAAGCATGATCCCAGGTAATAAATGTAGCTTATAGAAACATTGTGGGAACATTGTTTTGAAATGTTTTGAAATGTTTTTGAAACGTTAAAATGTCCAGTTTTCTTGTCGTGATTATAACCCTAAAACGGCATAAAAACGTTTATTATTTCTTAAAATATAAAGTAATTAGAACATTTCTTTTTTTAATATTAGAAGAATTTCATAATGTCCAGTTTTCTTGTCGTGATTATAATGTAATTTCAAGGTTACGTGTTTCCGGGTTTTTTTGTATTGTGTTTTTGTCGTTTGCTTGTTTCTTGCATGTCTTTTAGATGTTGTTTTGTGTGTTGTTTGTTTGCGTATAATTTGCGTGTTATTTTTGTGTGTCAGTTGCATTTTGTTTTTGTGTGTTGTTTGCATTGTTTTGCATTTTGTTATCATGCTGTTTGCTTGTTGTTTACATGTCATTTGCTTGTTGTCTTGCATATTGTTAGTTTGCGTGTTGTTTGCATGTTTTTGTGTGTTGTTTGTGTGCAGTTTGTGTTGTTTTGCATTTTATTATCATGCTGTTTGCATGTCTTTTACATGTTGTTTTGCGTGTTTGTTTGCATGTCATTTGTGTGTTGCATGTCATTTGCATGTTTTTGTGTTTGCGTTGTTTTGCATATTTTGCATTTTATTATCGTGCTGTTTGCATGTTTTTTGTGTTGTTTGCATGTCTTTTACGTGTTGTTTTGCATGTTGTTTGTTTGCATGTTTTTTGTGTGTTGTTTGCATGCTGTTTGTGTTGTTTTGCATTTTGTTATTGTGCTGTTTGCGTGTTGTTTGTGTTGTTTGCATGTCTTTTACATGTTGTTTTGCATGTCCGTTTGTGTGTTGTTTTCGTGTTGGATCACTCGTGTTGGAGTGGTTGTGGATGTTGTGGAGGCTGTAATAGCAGGTCGGGCTCCTTCACTTGTTCCTCCTACACAAGCATTAGCATGCGCCACTGCACGCGTGATGGAAGCGTGTGCTCGCGCTCGTCTTATTGAGAAACACCTCTGATCACGTGTAGTGTTTGAGATCCGCTCGTCTGATCATCTCTTTAGAGCTGCGGATCTACTGCTGGCCTTCACACCATAAAACTCTTTTATAGTTGCATCTTTTATAGTATTTTTCACTCTCTAAGGACCGTTTGTTTTTTGAGAGCCATCCATCACTGAAGCATGTTTATTTGCTGTCATCAAACACAGTATCTATTAGGTGCAGGTGCTGCTCTTAAAAGCTTCTATCTATATTAAGTCGGATATAACAAGCTGTTTTTCTGAGTTGCATATTTCTAATGCACACAGTTAGTGTGTACTTGGCTGCTGATGGGAAAGTACTTAGATTTGAGTAAGTACTGTAGGAAAGACAATATGGCATTATGTTATGGCATTAATGAGTAGTTTTATTTGTCATGTTTGTATTTGTATTTTTTGTATTTGATGTTTAAGTTCATAGTATGTAGTCTTACTCCAAACTCATGCACCAAAAACAGCGTGTGATCTAGGCATGTGTGGCATGCTCCTAACAACTTGGTATAATTAGAGAAACACTTTTGTACATACATATACTGTCTGTCTTGTCTATTGTGTATTTTTATATAATATACAGTATATTTATACATTCACTTATTTATTGTGTTATTTATTAAATTTTAATATTTTTGTAAATGTAATTAGAATTGCAGTTGTTTGTATATAATATAATATAATATTTATTTATTTATTTATTTATTTATTTATTTATTTATTTATTTATTTATTTTAAAACTAACATTAGCCTGATTCATTAACTGGATTATTTCTTTAAAAAAACAGGCAGGACAAATGAGGAAAATACACTTAATTGCAGTTTATTATCATTTATAATTTGTTTTTATAAATTTAGTTTTAATAAAATTAAAATCAAACAATTATCACTATAAATATCACTATAATATTTAACTATAATTTCATTTATAGTTCATAATAATTTTAGTTTATATAATAATAATAATAATAATTGTTATTATTATTCTTATTATTATTTTATATAACAACAATAAAATTACAATGCTAATATTTATGCTTGTTTTTTCTTTGCTTTCAAACGATAAATCATAGAGCTTTTATTTTGGTGAAAAACTGCAAGGAAACTTCTTTTTTGAAAAGCTTCAGTACATCAGTTTGTACGTATTTATATCATTGCAACACAGTTTATGCAGGTTGACAATCATACTAAACTATAACATGTTCTCAAACATTGATAAAACGAAAAGAAAACGGTTTCTGGCCAACTTGCAAGTAAAATATAAAAAAAATTATATAAAATGTATTTATATTTATTCTCCTAGCTTTATCTTATGGATGATATCTGCTGTGTCTTGCTGTTATTTTGTCTGTGCACTGGATGCTTTTGTCACTTAGACAAATTGGCTTGTGTGTGTAAGAGTACTTGGCAATAAATCTGATTCTGATCCCTATCTAGCATACTATAGACTGTAGTATGGATCCTACAGTATGTGAGTTGGGCTTTGGCCATGGACTCAGGAAGCTGATCTTGCAAAAAGAGTGTGTTTTTAATATAAATATATGAATTTATTTTTTCTTCAAAACTGATGATGAAGATGGATTATGGTTAACAATAAAACTTCAGTCATTTATCTTGGTGTTGTGGGTAAGTGTTATGCATTAAATTAAAAATTAAAAGACAAAAAAGCTTAATTACACTGAGTTTGAGCCTCTGGGAGCTTCTTTGGCAGCAGCTGCATGTGTGTGTGTGTGTGTGTGTGTGTGTGTGTGTGTGTGTGTGTGTGTGTGTGTGTGTGTGTGTGTGTGTGTGTGTGTGTGTGTGTGTGTGCGTGTGTGTGTGTGCGTGCGTGCATAAGAGTCTCTTAAATGTGTTTAGGCACATACTGTAAATAATATATAAAAACATAGTTGAATTAGGGTTTCAATAAGACAAGCATGAATAGGAACAGGAGTAATTATAATGCAAAACAATAAATTACTACTATACCAGAACAGAAAGAAAACGTAAAGAAAAATCTCTTTAAAATCCTTAAAAAACAAACTTGGCAAGCAGCATTGTATTGATTGTATCTCGGGTGTGTTTGGTGGTTATCCTGCAGGAAAACCTGCCAAAATTCTGCAGTAAAGACACAATGTGTGAAAGCAAGCCTCAGCGCTGCTTCACGAGCACATTTATAGATATGTTAACTGGAAAATAAGAAAAAAGATTAGCCATGTTTCTCTGCCAACCTCGTCTGTAAATCACATACATAAAACATCGGTCCAGCAGCATATAGATTATTTAAAAATGGATTACAAATTACATGATGACAATTGTAGATAGTAGCACGATTACACATATTAGGTAATGTATTGTGACTACCTTTAGATCGCTTTTGACCTAATTCATTTAGCACATAGACTTGGGATTAGTGTGTACCATACTGAAAAAAAAATAAACAATTTAAATAAATAAACAAAAAAAATCTTTGTTATCATGAAATGCGTTAAACCATATTTTTGTAGGTTTTGGCTGTCTGAACTTACTGCAATGACTTAAGTAAATAAACAATTAAATATAACATAAAAATAAGCATATTGTACATATATAGTACTTTTAGAGGTAGAAAAAAACTCCCAACATAAATCACAAAAATTGCATAAATTTTAATTTTTTATTTTATCGAAGATAAATATATTATTTAATTATATTTATTATATTTAATATATATAATAGCTAATATATTTATTTATTAAGGGGGGGGGGGGGTCACACCTGAGACCTTTGTGCCTAAATTTGTCCACGAAGAATGCTTCAGGGTTAAACATTACATTACAGCAGGGTTTTATGAAGAAAAACTGTTTGAAACGTTTGATATATATATAAAATCTGGGGTGAATCAATAAACTCTGAATAATTTACTGCCATTGTGTGAATAATGTAATCATGTATTCCAGGGGTCTTCAATGTTTTTAAGGGCAGGGACCCCTTGATACAAAATATGTCAAGCAGAGCCACATATTAAGCCTATAGTCTTTAATATTATATATAACACATGTACAAGACAAGAGATCAGAACTATGCACACTATTGTTGTTGCACAAGCCTGTATATGACTTGTTGAAATGCATCATAAACATTAAAAAAACAAAAACATTTTGAGATAGAAATCACAATTCATTAGTTGTGTGCAGTTGCTGTAAATTACTTTTAATGGATTTTCAGAGTCATTCATTCTAGTTTTACTAGTCAGATGGACATTTAACTGAAATTATTTGAACTTTAGCTACAGTTTATTAGACATTCACATTCTTAAACTTTAGCTTCAAGTTTACTAAAACTTAACGTTGTAATTTTACTGTGAGATGGACAATTAAGAATCAAATCTCTGAGTATCTGAAATCAGTGAGGGTTTCTAATAAAGTGCAGATATAATGTGTAAGCAATGAAAAGAACAGCAAAGTACAGTGAGACATTCACGGTTATTTACAAGGCATTACTTTAACAAAAAAATTTGAATGTAATGTAGAAATATATTGATACAAATATTTTTCTATTAATATAATAATCTGCATTTAAATTGCATTTATCTATTGTGACACATCGTTTCGTTTCAGGGTGTTTATATTTAAAATTTACTTTGTGTTTTTGTTTTTTACGAAAAATTACTTGTGATCAAACATTAACTGGAGGACCCCCTGCAGGACCCCCGGTTGAAGACCCTTGATGTAATACATAAAAAATGTAATAATCTGATCGTGAGCATTTTAAAATGTAATGTAATCTAATTATAAGTACTTTTGAAATCTGATTATGTACTTAATCAGTCACACATAATCAGATTTTTATATACTGTCTGGATAGCGCTTGAATGCTTTTTATGACTTTATGAACACTATATGATGAGAAAGAAAACATGAAAAATGTCCTAAAACCCTTTAAAAACACACACTTGGTAAGCAGCTGAATCTGGAATATGAGTGTGTTTGGTCTTCATGCACTGGCAGATTTTTTCCACTTGTTTATCCTTAAAAAAATCTGCCCAAATACACTGCAGTAAAGATGCAATGTGTGAAAACAAGCTTTAATGACTTACACAGTGTATTGATAGTTTAACTGGAAATTCAGACGCTCATGTGCCATGTAAAGAAGAACATAATTCAGTCCTGCCTGCTTTGTCACTCAGCTATCTCTAGACGTCTTTCTCTGGAGCGTGAAGCTTAGTTTGCTCAGTTTGGGATCGAGAGGTAGAAGATGAAATGATGTTCCTGTGAAGTGTTCTGCCGTCTGCATTGGACCGAGGCCATTATTAATATGCACTGACACTTGCATACAACTGAAATGATCCAGGATGTCTCGTCGTGGATCATAAAATTCCCCAAGGTGCCTTTCGCTCGTCTGATATTGAGTGCACTTCCTGAGCCTATATTATAAATCACAGCGTTTCTATAATGAAAGAATGTCTTTATTGCGTCGCTGAAGACAGAACTGCATTAAAATCAAGCAGCTTCACATTATGCTCAGCGGCGTGGCATCGCTTAAAGGGTACATGCGAAAACGGCCTGGTGTTTATTTTTGTATTTATGCTTGAGTTTATGTTAAGAGGTGTGGCATCTTTAAATGCCATTTCCCCTTTTTTTATCATACTGTGTTCAAATAAGCAGCCAAATATAAACAAAAAATAAAAATAAATAAAAAATAAAATAAATTGATATAATATAATATAATATAATATAATATAATATAATATAATATAATATAATATAATATAATATAATATAATATAATATAATAATTAATATAATAAGAATAAAAAATAAAAATAAAGTTGATATTTACATATTGCTAGCCAAAACATTTAGATTTATTCAGAATTCAAAACTTCTTTGGCAGACTGTCAGTAGATTATTTATTTATTTATTTATTTATTTTTGTCCCAGTATAATAATATAGTTTTGACAACAATTATGATTAAATATGGATTTATTTATTTATTTACTTACTTTATAAAATGTTTATTGCTATTAATTACTTTTGGGTCTCGTTTCATTTATTTTTAAACCATTTTTGTCATTTGTTTGTTCTTGCATGTAAGGCTTCTTGAACTGCATTGATTTGTTTAGAAAAGTGCTTTATAAATTCTATGTGATTTTATTGATTGATGAGCAGATTTATATTTTTATTTTATTTTATTTTATTTTATTTTATTTTATTTTATTTTATTTTATTTTATTTTATTTTATTTTATTTTTTTAAATCATAATCAAACTTTAAAAAACCTTGGTAACACTTTACTTAAAGCTTTTAAATATTATGCATTATAAAAGTAGTTTTTAATGCATTAATTATTCCTTGTAATGCACCTTATAATGCACTGATCTAATGAGTAATTGTAGCCACAGTTATAAGGCATTACTGTACTTATATGTAATATATTTATATAACATATTTATTGTTACAAATTTATAAAGTTTAAAGCATTAAAACACATGACAAATATTTTATCTGTGCTTACATTTATTTATGAAACGATATAATGCATAAGAGTGTACATTATGAATACTTTTTAATGCATTAAAGGCTTTAAGTGTTACCAAAATCTTTTATCTTTTTCTGCTTTTCATGAATATAGTTGTGGTAGCTGGCATGCCTCTGAATTATAAACAATCAGTCAATATATCATTTGACTGATTGATAATCAGAATTCAGCATCAGAGCTGTTATTTTATTAGTTGAGGTTCAAACACATTTACAGATGTCATGGTTTAAAAGATAATTAATATTGAGTTTTATTATCGGTTTTGCTTCACTGACACTATCACTTTAAAGCTGAAATTGAAATGGATTCATGATCGGTGACACTGTTATTGAACTCAGTTGAATCAATATTGTACTGAATAATGACTCTGTTCTTCTGCTTCACTCATGAATTGTTATTTATTTCTTATGGAAAAACTTTGCGATATTGATATAGTTCTTTATACTGCAGTTTTGTCACCTACCGCAGGATGGATTCTGATTGGCTGTCAAAGTTTTTATGGTTCATCAGGTGGAACAAATCATTCTGAAAGTGATTTCAATGTTATGGTTCTTCTGTTATATGTGATGTGGACTCTGCTATTCTTTTGCATTTAGAACAACTATACTGTAGTTATCATTATAGTTATTGTTCTTAAAGGGACAGTTCACCCAAAAATTAAATCTGCCATCATTTACTCTCCCTCATGTCATTCTAAGCCTGTTTGGGTTTCTTTCTTCTGCTGAATACAAAAGAAAATATTCTGAAGGATGTTGGGAACCAAACAGTTGCTGTAGTAAAGTATGGAAAAAATTCAATGGGGACCAAAAACTCTTTGGTTTTTCAAAATGTAAACTTTTTGGTAAACTATCACTTTAAATGTTGAAATATAGCAGTAAATTGATGTCTGATCGTCTCCTCACAGTATTGCCGATGCAGACTGAGACTGACTCACACATGAAGAGTCACATAATGACCTGCAGTTTTTGTTACTCATATATAAGCTAATCAATGGAATTTTATTTAATTTAATTTAATTTAAAATTTATTTTATTTTATTTTATTTTATTTTATTTTATTTTGATTTGATTTGATTTTAATTTGATTTGATTTTAATTTTGTTTTGATTTTGATTTGATTTGATTTGATTCGATTGATTTGATTTGATTTCGATTTGATTTATTTATTTGAGTTTGATTCGATTTGATTTAATTCGATTTGATTTAATTTGATTTGACTTTACTCAGTTCAATTTTATTTTAATTTAATTTAATTTAATTTACAATCTGCATTATTTAAAATAAAAAGATAAATAAAATATAGTAAAATAGAATTAAATAAATTAAAAAATAATATTTTAAAATTTATTTCATTGTATTTTTCTTTATTTCATTTATTTTTTATTTTAAATAATGCAGATTGGACTACATTTGCAAGTCTTTCTACTTCAAAATTGCACATTTAATTCAGTGTGTTACTTGCCATTTCATTGTAATTATTGCCATATTAATTTCCAAGCAACTTCGGAGTAAGTAAACCAAACCAGCACCAAATGTTTTGCAGTAAGCTGAATCCAGTTCATCTTTTGTAATGAATCCGTTCCAGTGCTGATCCAGATGGTGGAGATGTGACCTGCCAGATGTTTCCCTCACCTTGTGCTGGTGGATGTCACTGAGGTCATGTGACCCGTGTGCCGGACTCACTAGTGTGCGACCCAGCAGTTCACATCCACTAATTGACACATTTGAATCTTACTAGTGCTTCTGGCAAAATCAGCTAACCCAGGTTTGGCTTTACCGGAAAACTCCTTCAACATCCGTAATCCCAAACGAGGTTTAACTGGATGTTTCTAGCATAATGTGACCAGTTAACCTTCCCCTCGTGATGTCATTAGTGTATTTTCCTCTGGCAGTTTGCGAGCGAGTTCATTGGTCTGTGGGCCGATGGGTTTATATGATTAAATTACGGCTGGTGTGTGATCCGGGACGAACGGCGAGTCCTTGTGTGAAAAAGAGCTCATTGAGAAGCATGCCAGAGCACTGGTGACATCTGTGAACAAAGGAGCCCTCAGAGACGCACTTCACCAGGCACTGCGTTCACGTCTGAATGCCATGCAGATAAACACGCTCGTGTCAAACATTAAAGCGCAGTGCATTTATTATGATGCCTTTGTTTTATGTTAAATTATGTAGGATTTTCTTGAATCAAGAATTGTCTTGTCAAAATTAAGTGAGTTTTTGCTTAGAACAAGCAAAATAATCTTATTTCAAACAGAAAACAAGATTATTCTGAACAAGAAAAAAACGCTAAGTAAGAAAAGCATTTATTTGCAGTGTGAAAACTGTGCTTGGATCAGTGCTGAACCTCTCTGATGTTGTTTGGTGGATGGTGCATAAAGTTGTCAGTTCAAAGATTTTAGGTTTAATTTTTTATTTGTTTAAGGGAAAGAGAGTAAATATTTTCCTGTGACAAAGGCTTGACATATGAACGTGTCAAATATGCAAGATTTACTATTATAGATGAAGTTTAACAAACATCCCTAAACATATTTCATGTTAACTAACCATATATCACTATTATAGTTATTAAGTGTGATGAGTATCTTATTATCCATGGAATAATTACGGTTTAACAGATTGGAGTCAGTACAACTTTGTAATGTTTTTGAAAGAAGTCTCTTCTGTTCAGCAAGGTTTCATTTATTTGAACACAAATGCAGTAAAAATGGTGAAATATTATTACAGTTTAAAATAGCTGTTTTCTATGTGAATATCTGTTAAACTGTAATTTATTTCTGTGATGTGCAGCTGTATTTTCAGCATCATTACTCCAGTCTTCAGTGTCACATGATCTTCAGAAATCATTCTAATATGATGATTTGCTGCTCAGGAAACATTTCTGATTATCATCAGTGTTGAAACTGAAGTTGTGCTGCCATGATACAGTACATTTTATTTTTATTTATTTGTAATTTTCCCTAACCATAATTTTATTAAAATTATTAATTGTATATTTTAATTTGTATTATTATTAATAGTAATTTGTTATATTCTTATTTATGTATTTGTATCATTATTATTTATATTATTTAATATTATATTATTAATAATATTTAATGGACCTGTTAGTTAATGCATCAGCTTAAGTTAACAAATGAAGCTTCATTTCAAAAGTGTGATGTTCTCTCTTGTACAGTCACACAGATAGGGGAATGCTGCTCTCGATTGTGTAGATGTATGTTGATTTTGTGATTGGTTTTATATTTTTTTTTATGTTTTTTGTTCGTTTTTCCTGTTTTTTGTTTAACAAACACGATCAGTTTCACCAGGGAAGAACTGCTTGAACATTCGGCAGAACACACCACACAATCTTTTACGGATTTTAATTATTCAGACGTTTTACTGAACGTTGTTGTCGGTGGAGTAGCGGCGCTGATCAAACGCTTCTGGACGCGCAAACGGGGGAAGCGAGCTGGTGCGCTCGTTAGACTCAGGAAGCGCGGATTTCGAACGCCGTTGCCTAGCATCCATCTGGCAAATCTCCGCTCTCTACCCAAACAAAACGGACGAAATCCTTCTGCTCTCTCGGACAAATAAGGATTTCTCACACTCTGCTGCTCTGTGTTTCACGGAAACCTGGCTCAATGACGCCATACCGGACAGCGCGGTCCATCTGCCGGGCTTTCAGCTGTTCAGAGCGGACCGCGACGCAGAATCAACGGGGAACTCGATCGCGCGGCGGAGGGGCTTTTTTTTAAATGAATGGTGGTTTGTGTATGTATGTGTGTTTGTTAAGGTGTGTTTGTTGGTTATATATAGAATCTTTATTAACTGAATGCAGTTCTTTTTGTTACGGGAGTTTCACTCGTTCATTCTGGTGAGTGTTTACATCCCTCCGCAAGCGCACGTAAGCCTGGCTTTACAGAAACTCGCTGACCAGCTCACAGAGACAGAACAACAACACCCGGACTCCGTTTTAATCATTCTTGCGGACTTTAATAAAGCCAATCTCTCCCGTGAACTGCCAAAATACAGACAGCATGTTACATGTCCCACCAGAGACAGTATATATTTGGATCACTGTTAAACCACAATAAAGGATGCATATCACTCTGTTCCACGAGCAGCTTTGGGACTGTCTGATCAACTGTCTGGTTCATCTTATACCAACCTACAGGCAGAAACTTAAATCTGCTAAACCTGTAGTAAAGACTGTAAAGAGATGGACCAAACGAAACAGAGCAGTATTTAAAAGCCTGTTTTGACCTCACTGATTGGAGTGTTTTTGAAGCTGCTACCACCGATCTGGACGAACTCACAGAGACTGTAACACCATATATTAGTTTTTGTGAGGATATATGCATTCCTACCAGGACTTATTTAACATTCAACAATGATAAGCCATGGTTTACAGCATAACTCAGACATCTTCGTCAGGCCAAAGAGGATGCCTACAGAAATGGGGACAGAGTCTTGTACAATCAGGCCAGGAACACACTGAACAAAGAGATTAGAGCGGCTAAAAAGACCTACGCTAAAAAGTTGGAAGACCAGTTTACTTCCAACGCTAAACTTCAGTGTGGAGTGGACTAAGAGGCATCACTTACTACAAGACACCATCCTCCTGCACTGAGGCTAATCAACGACTTGCTAATGACCTGAATGAGTTTTATTGTAGATTTGAAACCCTCAACACCCATTCTGACCATCTATCTACACAACCGTTAACACCTCCTGCAATCCCCCCTCTCCACACCTCCTGCTCTTCAAATCTGTGAAGATGATGTGCGCCAGGTCTTCAGGAAGAACAAAAGAAGAAAAGCACCAGGCCCAGATGGCGTTACACCAGCCTGTTTGAAAACCTGTGCTGACCAGCTGGCCCCCATCTTTTCACAGATCTTCAACAGATCTCTGGAGTTGTGTGAAGCGGCCTTCCTGCTTCAAACCTCCACACCATCATCCCCATTCCCAAAGAAACCCAAGATAACAAGGACTTACTACTATAGACCTGTGGCTCTAACGTCTGTCGTCATGAAGTCGTTTGAAAAACTGGTTCTGGCTTATCTGAAGGACATCACTGGACCCTTACTGGACCCCCTGCAGTTTGCTTACCGAGCAAACAGGTCCGTGGATGATGCAATCAACATGGGATTGCACTTCATCCTGCAACATCTGGACAAAACAGGGACTTATGTGAGGATCCTGTTTGTGGACTTTAGTTTCGGCTTTCAACACCATCATCCCAACAGCCCTCCAGACCAAACTGACCCAGCTCTCTGTTCCTAGCTCTTTCTGACAGATAGGCAACAGCTAGTGAGACTGGGGAAATTCATGTCCAAACAGCTGCTCCACCAACACTGGTGCCCCTCAGGGATGTGTTCTCCTCCTCACTGCTCTTCTCGCTGTACACCAACGACTGCACCTCAAAAGACCCCTCTGTCAAGCTCTGAAGTTTGCAGACGACACCACACTCATCGGTCTCATCCAGGACAGTGACGAGTCTGCTTACAGACAAGAGGTTGAGCAGCTGGCTGTCTGGTGCAGTCTTAACAACCTGGAGCTGAACACTCTCAAAACAGTGGAGATGATCGTGGACTTCAGAAGAAACCCCCCCTGCACTCCCCCCCACTCACCATCATGAAGAGCACTGTGGCTGCAGTGGAGTCATTCAGATTCAGGACCTGAAGTGGGACAATCACATTGACTCCATTGTTAAAAAGGCCCAACAAAGGTTGTACTTCCTTCGCCAGCTGAGGAAGTTTAACCTGCCACAGGAGCTGCTCAAACCGTTCTACTCAGCCGTCATTGAGTCTTTCCTGTGCACTTCAATAACTGTGTGGTTGGGTTCAGCTACAAAATCAGACATCAGAAGACTACAGAGAATGGTTCGGACTGCTAAAAAGGATTATTGGTGCTCCCCTGACTGCCCACCGTTCAAGAACTGTATACATCCAGAGTGAAGAAAAGGGCTCAGAAAATCACTCTGGATCCCTCACACCCAAGTTACCCCATCTTTGAACTTTTGCCATCTGGCCGGCGCTTCAGAGCCGCAATACCAGGCCAGTCAGGCACAAGAAACTTTTGTTCTTCCCCCAGGCAATCTACCTCATGAACAGTTAAATGTTCCCCACACTTATACAATCAAAATGTGCAATATCCTTATATTATTGTTACCCCTTTCATCCTTGGTACATCCCTGCATCTTACTCAATCCAATTCCATTTATCAATTTATAGCACAATTGTTTATACACTTATTTATCTGCAAAGGGTTTTTATTTTTTTTGACTGTGTGTTGTTGTCTTTTGTGTACTGGAAGCTTATGTCACTAAAACAAATTCCTTGTATGCGCAAGCATACTTGGCAATAAAGCTCTTTCTGATTCTGATCTGATTCTGAAAAGATCAGCAATCAGGTGATTCACTGACTCGTTAGATTCATTTCAATCAGGTGATTCAATGACTCGTTTGACTCACTTCAATCAGGTGATTCATTGACTCGTTTGATTCACGTCAAACAGATTATTCACTGACTCATTTGATTCACTTCAATGAAGTGATTCACTGACTCATTTGATTCACTTCAATCAGGTGATTCACTGACTCATTTGGTTCACTTCAATCAGGTGATTCACTGTCTCAGGTGATTTAACTTCACTTTTGTTTGATTTCAATCGCCTTGTTTTTTCTTGTTGAATGAATTATTTTTTCTTGTCTTTAATGTATTAATTATTTTTATGTGAATTAGTGTTGTTATTATTATTTTATGTAGCGTGGTGTAGCTAAATGTCAGTGGTGTTCTGGGTCTAGTTCTCTGTTGTTGTTTTGCCGTGTTGTGGGGGGTTGGACGGATCAGCAGCCACAGGTGAGCTGGATCTGGTGAAGCACCGGCGGGTTGAATCTCGAGGGGAAGCGGTCACAGCAGGAAGCGTGTGAGCTCTGGGTTTTACCGCGGTTTGTGGTACAGGTGCCAGAACCCCCCGCTGACGTGAAGAATGAGCTCTGAGCAAATCCTGCTCGTGCACTCAGCTGTACACTCACCTGAAAAATACACTTTCTGTAAGGCTTCCAGCTCGTATTTACATGGTGAAATTAACTGAGAAAATTAATAACTGTGTTCTAAAGATCCGAGGTGCATTATTTTGTGTGAACATATGGATATAAATGACACGACATGTTCACTTTTATTGATATATGTGTGACGGTGTTTTTTCTGTTGATTCAGATTTTATGCCTGTGAAGTTGTGATTATGTTTTGTTATAGACTTGTGAAATTTTGTTGAATCACTTTGATTCATTTTAATATTATTTCACATTGAGATCTCTGATTAAATCTGAGCACAGTTTGATATATTTTTAGATTACTAGGGAAATTGTTTTTATAATAATTTTTTTTTTATAAAACATGGTAATTTTAAATATAATATTATTACAAAACATTACTGTTGTTCCTGCATTTTGGATCAAATAAATGTAGCGTTAAGCATTATAGATTTCCCCCAAAAACATTAAAATATTAATAATTTAAAAAGAAAAAATGATTTACTCGTTTTGTAGTTTTTCTTATTTTGAATTCGTTTTTATTTTTATATTTTCTGTTTTTAAAATAATTTTTGTTAATGTTTTAGTTTTTTTTTTTTGTGTGTGTGTATTTGTCATTTTATTGTTGAAATATATTTTTTGTAAATAAAAGAAAACTGAAACTATTACTTATTTATTTACTTTTTTTTTGTAGTTTTTACTAATAGTTTGAATTGATTTTTAATTTTTACATTTTCCGTTTTTGTGTTAATTTTTGTTAACGTTGTAGCAATTGTTTGTAATTTTTAGCATTTTTTTAATGTTTATATATTTTTTTATTTGTTTATTTTTTTATTTTTTATTTTTTTTTTATTTATTTTATAAAGTTAAAGTTAAACTTAATTTAGTTATGTTTTTTGGTAAGTAGTTTAAAATAAGTTTTTGTAATATTTTATAAAAATATTTTATAATGTTTTTATAATATATAATTATATAATATGTACTATTATAATATGAAATTATATTTTATATTTGTATTTAATTTATAATATGTATATATCCAGTATATATAGTGTTGTAATTTTGTAGTTTTTTTATGGTATATATTTTTGAACGATCAACAATATATATTTATTGTAAATCTGATATATTATGGTTTAGCTGTGTTCTAGTTATGGTTGTTCAGGTGATTGTATATGAAGGTGTTTGTGCGTATTTCGTATCTGCCAATTTACCATCATGTTTTATTTGCGTCCCTCGTTATTATGACCCTCGAAGAAGCTTGAAAAGAGCTCTAATTAGAGCGGCGTGAAGTGTTTGGCCCATGATTAGCCTTCATTACGTGCACAACATTCCCTGCGTCCGGCGTCACAATGCGTTACGCTGAGTGGCATGAATAATTGTTGCCGTTATTAAGAGCAGTGATGAGTCCTGAAGCTACAGCGTCTCTGTTCTTCTGCTGCTCTCACAAAACACTACACAGTGTGACTTACAGTATTATCACTGATCTACTATTATAGTGTTTGTTCAAATTTTTTAATTTGTTTTAATTTTTATATTTTTAGTTTTTATTTTAAATGGTAAAAGTTTTATTAATTTTAAATATCAGACAAGCCAATGTTTTTTTTTTTTTTTTTTTTTTTGTATTTATTTGTTTGTTTTGTGGTTTTTTTTTTTTTTTTTGTATCTATTTGTTTGTTTTTTGTTTGGATTAAAAAGTACAGTGAAAAATTGTAAATATTATTAGAATTTAAAATCTCCATTTTCTATGTGAATCTCTGTTAAAGTGTAATTTATTTATAAGTGTATATGTTCAACTGTATTTTCAGCATCATTACTCCAGTCTTCAGTGTCACATGATCTTCAGAAATCATTCTAATAATGATGATTTGCTGCTCAAGAAACATTTCTGATTATTATCAATGTTGAAAACAGTTGTGCCGCACAATATTTTTGTGGAAACTGTGATATATTTTATTTTTCAGGATTCACGGATGAATAGAAAGTTCAAAAGAGCAGCATTTATTTGAAAAAGAAATCTTTTGGAACATTATAAATGCCTTTCTGTTACTTTTGATCAATATTTTCTTTCTTTCTTATTTTTCTCTTAAAGAAATTGTACTTATCCTAATTTTTTGGTAGTGTATCATGGTTTAAGAGTAATGGCTGCTAAAAAATTAGTTTTGATCACAGAAATAAATTACATTTTAAACTATATTCACATAGAAAACGTGTCAGGTTACAATCACAGAAATAATGCCGGTTCCCTGAGTAGGGGGACGAGACACTGCGTCCTCTAGCGACCCCTAGAGGATGCATTTCGAAGGTTCCCTTGAAAGGGAACGTCTCAGGTTACGAATGTAACCATGGTTCCCTGAGTAGGGAACGAGACACTGTGTCCTCTAGGGGTCGCTAGAGGACCCAGTTCGAAGTTCCCTTGAAAGGGAACAGATATTTTAAATTATAATAATATTTAAAAAAAATATATATATCTGTATTTTTGGTCTAATAAATGCAGCCTTGGTGAGAAGAGACTTCTGTCATTAATCTTTGAAAAATATTAATGATTGCAAACTTTTGTCTGGTTACATATATTTATAAGAGCAGTATGAATAAAATATTGAATGTGGTGCAGTAGTTTAATAGTGTTAGGTTCTCTATAAGGTTTCTCTTCAGTAATTATGCTGAATCTGTGAGTCTGTGTTCTGTGATCCGTTGTGTTGTATTTTAATGTGCACAACTCTGTTGCCTTATTTTGCAAACATCTAATTTTCTACAATGAGTTATGCATTATGTAGTGAAACTCCGTCAGCAAAGCACAAGAATGTAAAGTCAGGTGGATCTCAGTGTGGTTTCTGATGTAACAGATGAGGTGTTCATGTGTCAGTGGATGGTTAAAGCTTGTTGAAGGATCACAGGCATCTCTCGTGGCTCTTGTTTCGTGTTTTAGTGGAAGTTCTCTGGTCTCAGACGCAGCAGAAGCATTAGTGCTCCGCTCACGCTGACAGCTACCTATAGATGGCATTGAGTGTAATTTAAAGCACGGTGTACAGTAATAAATCATCCGTGTGCAGCTGGATCGTCCGCGAGGCTTTGATGCATGGACCTGCGGCAAGTCCAGACTCACGTCCACATTCAGCACATACTGAATCATCCTGCCCTCACACAAACACACAAACACACGGTTTACCTGCGCTCCTCACTGGAACACATCACTCTCATGATTTACTGACAGTAGCTTTAGTTTTCCAGCAATGCAAGTTAGTATGGTTGTTTATTTAAAAAAAAAATTAAAATTAAAAAAAACCTAAACTAACCTTAACCTTACAATTAATTTAAAATTAAATATTATTTAAATTTTTATTATTTTAAAAAATTTAGTTTTTTAGATATTTATAATCTCAAAGAGATTTTTTTTTATACTTTTTCTTTCAGGTTGTTAAAATTAAACTTAGAGTGTTTCTCTTGTGAAAGTGAAGGAATAATTGATTATCTTCATCCTTATACATTTGATTCTTCATTTTTGTCTCTTTCACCCAATTAGATGCAGAATTTTTCAAACATAGTTAACCTTTATAATTAACTTAAAATACACTGAATATTTGAAGTGTCCATTGCATCTTTAATGAAACATTGGCACCAAAAATATCTTAAAACTTTTCATTTGTTCTTTAAAAAATTGTAAAAGCAATATTTTCTAATACAGTTTTGCATCTCAAGTAATTTTATTTAGTTTTTGATATTTTAAGATATTTTTGGTGCCAATGTTTCATTAAAGATGCATGTTGCACAGGTTACTGAAATTAAAAAAGGAAAGAATTAAAGTTTTTCTGGTGAAAGTGAAGGAATAATGGAATATTTTCACTCTTAAACGTGTGATTCTTTATTTTTTTATTATGTTTTATTATCATTCACCCAATCAGAAATGTAAATTCTTAAAGAAATGTGCTTTTAATTAACCTTAATGCTAACAATTAACTTAAAAATAAATGTAATTCAGTATTTATTTTCGGAAAACAAGTATTATTTTACACAGTTTTGCATCTAAAGTAAATTTCTTTGTTTTACGTATTTTTTTTAAAACATTTATGCTACCAGTTTTCATGTTGTAACATTGATACATTGTTTCCCAGGTTATTAAAATGTTGCATTTCTGCAGGAAAAAGTGTCTTTTTCTAGTCAAAATGAAGGATTTTTGTGTCATTCGCCCCAATAAGATGCATAAATGTTTTTTTTTTAAATTAATTTAGAGATTGAGTGTTGGGTAATAGTCAGTTTTAGTACCATTTTAAAATGCAATGGAGTATCAAAATTCAAACAACACAAAGAACGTAATATTTTCAGGAAATTATTATTATTATTAACATAATTTAAGGAAATTTTTTTTTTGTTTTCATTGTTTTTGACTCATGTCACTTTGCATTTTAATAAATGATGTTATATGAAGACAAGTAAACAATAATAAATGAACAAATATCCATGATCATGGTTATCAATATTATCACAGTATTATTAAAATGTGTTGGAAATGTTCAAAAAGTATTATTAAAGTACAACAAGTACAAATATGAAATCATGAATTTTGTTGAAAAACAACAAAACAACAAATAAAATTAGCAGCACTATGCACTTTTTGTTTGCATAAACATTAAAATATTAATATTAAACATGATGGCTGGATTTTATACAAACAAAAAAAATCTTGATTGGGTGATTTACAACATAAGATGTTACAGTACCTGCTAACATGTGCTACATGCTCAAATAAATGTTTGACAAAAAAAAAAAAAGTTTATGAAATTATAAACCTCACATGTCAGTCTTTTTAAAGAAAAGGATCAAAATCATAGTTAGGCATTTTATCTGCTCCATAAACAATTCTACATAGGCTACCTTATTATCCAAAGTGTTAAGATTTTTAGAATGCACATTAGCTTGCTTTCATTGTACCAGTTAAGATTTACAACAACAATTATATTCGCAATTATCGCATTGGTCTGAACAAAAAGGCAGACAGATTGAATGAGAATGTAACTCCACTGTCTGACAGCAGGTGGTGCTGATGAAATACAGCGATTTCCCCTGTAACCACTGTAAACAAAGCAGCAAACTGGAGGGGAGAGGAAAAGAAAATGCCATCAAAACTTTTCAATATATATGCAATTTTTCTTGTTGTTGTTGTCGTTGTTGTTGTCATTCACCCCAATTAGATGGAAGTCTCTAATTTTCTTACATGTGGTTTGTTTGGTCAGAATGACTGACTAGTGATTTAATCTAAATGTCTTTTCTTTTATAACATGATATTTTATAATATAATTTCTTTGCATCTCATTGCATTTCCAGTTCAAGCCATGAACGCTGCATTACAGTAATTAAGTCGAGACCTGTTGTGTTTTATCTGGTTTGTGCTGAAAAGCGTGAACATCGTACAGCTTCTGACGGTTCAGTCCAGTTTTGTTATTATGTGGTTTGGCCTGTTTGTGTGTAAGAAAAGCTGTTGTGAAAGCGCTCCAGAAATCATCATCTGACCCAAATCACCTCTGGGCTCGTCAAACACACTGCTTTTTTACAACATTGTTGCCGACCCATTTATGCCGAGATTATGCTGAGATTGCTTCTCTGGCTGTAGGTCGAGGTCTCGGCTGGATCTGAATCCATTACAGAACAAACCACGGCAGGCTTTTCTGTGCTTCTTCATCTCTGCTGGTGGTTCGTCCGACTCCGTTTCATGCTCTTTTGATCTGCTCATTGTTTGAGAGCGAATCCACACACTTCCCATCAGTAGAAGATCTGACTCAATCACACGTGTTTCAGCTGATTTGCTTTCACTAGTGTCTCTTGAAAATCAGGATATGTGAGAGCAAATGTATACTGTGTTTTTCAACATGATTAAGATTGGTATTGATTTTTTTTTTTGTGAAAAATACTGGGAAAAAAAAAATCCTGTACAAGCAGTTTTCACAAAGAAATTGATGGTTTATTTTACAAACAATTACAAAGAAATAACACATTGAAAAGACTGAAGTCCGATATTTTGTAAAACTGTCAAATGTGGATAAATTGAGAACATGTATTGTTCTTTACTGGCCGTTAAATTGTATTTTGCATTATCTTTACTTAAAATATATTTTTCAGAATACATATCAATGTTATTTTTTTGTCATTGAGATACTATTATGGTTTTTATTAATAGTTTTTATTTTTATATTTTCCATTTTAATTTGAAATTTTAGTTAGTTTTATTTAATTATTTATTTATTTATTGTTGTTGTAATTGCGTTTTTTGTCATTTGTATATATATATGATCTGATTCTGATTCTGATTCTATATCGGCACGGCTGTAATTCGGCTGTAAATAATCATATCTGTGCTGATATACAGCCATATCTCATGGCTACAAGTGTGATATTGCGTTTATACAACAGTTCAACGGCATGAGTGTGTCTTTAAAAACCCTCTTTTGTACGGAACTACTTCCTTCCGCCACGGATTCAAATTTCAGTTCAACAGTTTAACAGCTGAGCTCAAGATCCATTACTAATTCAAAAACATCACTTTAGAACTTTAGTAACAAAGAAACGTTGAGCTAATTGTATCACTGTATTAAAAGCAGTGTATTATTTAGAGTATGATGGAGTGAGCAAGTGTGATTACCTGCATCTGATACAGCATTCATTCTTCAGCTCAATCTCATATTCACAATAAAACATTAGTCTGAATGTCCGCTGAGGAAAGCGATATTTTTGTGGGAGTGTTATTTAGTGTGTTAGTGTTGTTTTCTGATTATGGTTGTTCAGTGCATTTGTTAACTGCATCTTACAAGCTGTTATTAAAAGTAAAAATAACTTCCGTTTCAGTCTCTTTCAACATAAAAGTCTTTACCGCTGACTTGTAAAACAGTCACTTGTCGCCATCTAAAGGTGGAATAATGTCACTAAAATCACCATTGCAAACACACACACACTGTTTCACAATACTAAATACAAGTATTATTTAAATAAAATAATATTTATTGAATTTAATAAACAACAACAACAGCCATCATAAAGGCTGCCAGGTAATTCAGTCAAAAGTACAAAGGCAGCGCCTTGATATACAGCATTAAAGTAACATAAAATACAAGATCTGGCATTTCTACTCATTGGAAATGTATTTGTTGTTTATAGCTTTTCTGGTTATCTTTGACTGTGAGTGTGAAGCTGTTCTGAATTAATCTCCCTCTTAATTGGCCGGCGTACATCTGTACTGGCTTTAACATCTCACTGATGTGAAACGTGATTCTGTGGGGACGATGAGGAGCATTGGCTTTTAAACAAACACAGCAGCGTTTCCTCTCGCTAACTGTGTCCTGAAGCGTTAAGAGAGTCTTTATCCTCACGAAATACGTGTTTCTGGAGGTTGTAGCTTCACTCTGGTTCCCTTGAAGATTTTTCCATTGGATTTTGGATTATTGCAGAAAATCATCTCTGTGAGCAGCAAAAGTTTCTGATTCATCATGATAATCTTCACAAATGAATAACTTTCGAAGCATTAGTTTGGTGTCCTTATGTTTAATGTCTCATACAACCTCTGTAGTCACATTTAAACACTTTTCAAGACTAGCAAAGCTTTCAAAATCACAAATGAGCTTGTACTGATATATGTTATGTCGTAGAATTAAACACGAAAATATATTTTCAGTGAGATACTGAACCAAAAATCAATTTTAAAAATCCATTGACTTCAGGCTCAGTATGATAGAGCCAGAAATGCTAAAATGCTTATTTCTGGATTTTGGCCTACAAAAATACATAATCGCTTCTCTAAATATGAGTGAAAGTATTATATTTTAGTATTAATTGTTTATTTAGACAGTGATGATAATTAGTGGCATGAAGGATTCCTCAAATCGTCTATTTATTATAATGTTGTATATCACCATCTTTTCTTGTTAAAATTACAGTTTTCTTTCTATTTTAACTAATTTTAATTGTACTTGCACTCAATTTTGAAATGTAGTTATGCATCCTGTTTCCTACCTAAGTTAAATTTTTTAAACCAGGAAGTGCATTGTGATGTTAATATATATATATATATCATTGAAATTTAAATATTTAAAATGAATAATTACAAATTTTGCACCAAAAGAATAATGTAATGTATTGAATTAATATTTAATATATTAATATATTTAATATATTTTATTTCTACTTGCAATACAATTTGAATTAGAATTTTGTATCCTGTTTGTTATTTCAATTAAATTCAAATTCAGGAACTGAGTTTATTTTAAAAAGCAAAAATGTTGTTCAATATTTTTTTTTTATATGTACCAAAAATAAATAAATAAATAAATCATAATATATTGCAGATAATAAATCTTATAATATATTGGAATTGTATTAGAAATATTAGAAAAGCTTTTCTCCTGTTCTCTAGCTAAAAAAATAAAAATAATTTTATTTCCACTTAATTACATTAAAATCTTAATTCTAATTTTGTATACTGTTTAACTAAATTCAATTTAAATTCAGGAACAGATTTTATTTAAAAAATAAAAAAATGTTTAATTGTTTTTATTTAAATACACGAAAATAACAATTAATTTTGATATTTAATATCTTGAAGATATATTTCTATTAAGTAAATGCTTTTAAAGCTAAAAATGACTCATTTATTTGCATCTAAACTAATTTTAATTTCATTTAAATGCATTAGAACTTTGATTAAGTGTAGATGAAGAGTTCTGAGGTGGTTAATTTTCCGCGTGTCCTCCAGCGTGTATTTCACTATCATCCCAGACCAATTACGCGCATTTGCGAGGATTTAATTATTTCTCCATGGATGTAATTATGCAGTCGCACCTTTACTGTGCCGTTCCTGGAGCGTTTCACAGCATCTCTGTCCTGCTTTCTGTGTTTGCTAAACAAATGCTGTTCATCATGCGCTGCTGTTCCTTCTGATCAGCCTCAGACTCGCTCCTGATTGAGCTCTCAGCAGTTTAAAGCCCTCTTGTGATTAGATGTGACTTTTAGGGCTTTAATTGATGGAGACGAGCTGCTGTCGTGCTCCGAGGGCCAGAGAGGATGATGGAATCTCGCTTAAAGAGTTGTGTGTTCATTTTCTAGACTGTACACTCTCATATTGATGATCATTTTCATGCATCAGGGAGCTGCTATCAATATGTGGGGTATTGAAGTCAAGTGTAATTTATGCAATATTTTAAACCTTTAAACTGTTTTAATATTATTATTGATTGTTGTTGTTGTCACTATGCATTGTTTATTGATATTATTAATCAACATACTTTTATTCAATTCTTTTTTTATTTAACACCCCCATACACACAAAGCAAAGGGTCCATTTATTTTTTATAACTTGTATTATATTTAATGTATATAATGTATTGATATTATTAATTAATTAACTTTTATTTAATTTATATTAAATTAAATATTTATAATTTTTTGTGTATTATTTTTGTAATAATTTGTAATTAATGTATTTTTTTAATTAAACACTTTCATGCATACAAAGTAAGGGCATGCAATTTAATTAAAATGTATAATATTGAAATGTTACATTTACTTTGCTGCATATAACCCCAAATGATTACGTAATAATGTAATATATTTCTAAGTTTTATATATATATATATTGTGAGGGAGGCACGTAGAAAGGTATGAGGACACAGGATTTCCAACAAAAATATGACATTTATTTTAACAATAAATAAATTAATTAATTAGTTAATTAATAAAGTAATTAATTAACATTAAATTAAATACAATAAAATAATAAAAAAAGATCACAGATGATACATTCAAACTAAAGGGAAAAAAATCAACAAATAATCTCGCTAGAAAAAAATCTGAGGTCGACAAAGCAGAACTATACTCAGTATAAGGGCACACTAAGGTGAACTGAACTGAACTGAACTGAACTGAACGAAACCAAATTAACTAACTAAGACAAGGTAAGACAGGTATTTATAGATGAACGATGGGCCCACTTTCACAACACAGGAGAGAAAAACAAACACCTTTAAGAACCTTTAAGAGTCTAATGTAAGCTAAAGCATGTGAATGTGTGAATGTGAGTGGTGTGTGTGTTTCTGCTCCAGTGTTTCTAATGATCCTCTGGTTTGTGTGTGTAACTGTGGGAGTTTTCGGGCGTCTGCGGAGCCGGATAAGAGCTGGTTTGGCCGATCGGAGCTCATAACTGTCCAGTGATGGTCTGTTAGCGTCCAGCTCTTTGATGAAGTGCTGCAGAGCCAGATTCAGACTGTAAATGGTCCGCATGTTTCTGCTGAGGCCAAACGTCTCTGTCTGACAGAAAGACTGAGTTCTTATCATCCAGTCCAGCGACTGATGCTTTGACAACCGGTCAGTGATCTATAACCTTACAACAGGCCTCATCTGATCCAAAACCTCACTTTCACTACAGAGATACACCTCGAGTAACGGTACTGTGTCTATCTATCTATCTATCTATCTATCTATCTATCTATCTATCTATCTATCTATTGTAATGTCCTTTAATGTATTTGTTTATTTTATTTCCTGTCACTCTTTTTTGTCACTTTTTTTAACGTCCAAGTTTTATAGTGTTTCATTTAAGTTTCGTTTACATATTTTAAATTAGATCTTTTTTTAATATTTTTCTGTTTCCAAATTGATTTTAGTTACAATTTTAGTAATTTTGTTGTGTTTTTTGTCACTTTTTATTAGTGATTTATTAGTGTCTGTATAGTTTTTATTTTGTGTTTTAGTGTTTAGTATTAGTTTCAGTTATATATATTTTTCTTAGACTTGGTTATTGGTCATTTCGTTGTGCATTTTTTGTTATTTTTATTAGTTTGTACTATTAAGCTTTAGTTGTTAGTTTCAGTTTTAGTTATATATTTTGAATACATTTTATTTTCATATTTTCTGTCTTCAGTTTAATCTTAGTTAAGATATTAGTAATTATTTTTGTGTTTTTATTTTTTATTTGTTTTGTTAATTTTTTAGCCATATATATATATATATATATATATATATAATATATATATATATATATATATATATATATATATATATATAATTTATTTATTTTGTTCTTTTAGTACTTAGACATACAGTAAAACTAAGAAATAAAATATATTTTTTATATTTAAAATTTTTAATGGTTTTCATTTTAGTTAACAATAATAACGCTGGTCCAAACATATGTGTGTGTACCAGTGATATAAGTTTTGTTTAATATTTAGTTTCATTATTTTTCAGGATTCACAGATGAATAGAAAGTTCAAAAGAACAGCATTTTTTTGAATTAGAAATATTTTGTAACATTATAAATGTCTTTGCTGTCACTTTTAATCAATTTATTGCATCCTTGGTGAATAAAAACATTAATTTCCTTAAAAAAATAAAACTCATTACTCTTTGTATGACACAAGTTTTAAAACAGTCTGTAACTTTCTAAATCATGATCTGAATGTGTTTCTGACAGGGAATGAATTAGGATTCAATAAGCTGAGTTTTAATTCGAGCTCTTTGTTGCTGGCGTTGGCGAGCGCAGATAAATATTCTTCATCAATAGGTCACAGCCTAATCTATGCTGAGAGATAAATTCATTTGAAAAACCAAAAATTCAATTACCAGTGACCTTTTCTGAGTAACTGGAGCTACGTGCAACAAAACAATATCATGTCCTCGTCTTGTTCTCTGTATTTTTCCTCCGTGTTCCTGCTTAAATGTCACTCAGCCGTAAACAAATGAATGTCTTTTATAAATCAAAGTCTGTAATAGGAAATCTGTTATTATTCTGTGTTCAGACGGGAGGGTATAAAATAAAATAAAATAAAATAAAATAAAATAAAATAAAATAAAATAAAATATTAAAATTAAATTAATAAAAAAAGTGTAAATGTCAACCACCCATAAACAAATGAAAGTCTTTTTATAAATTAATGTCTATGAAAGGTTTTATTTCTGCTATGTGCAGACGGGCAGTTTTTAATTTAATTTAATTAAAATAAAATAATAAAATAATAAAATAAAATAAAATAATAATAAAATAAAATAAAATCAAATAAAATAAAATAAAATAAAATAAAATAAATAAAATAAAATAAAATAAATATTAAAATTAAATTAATAAAAAGTGTAAATGTCAACCACCCATAAACAAATGAAGTCCTTTTATAAATTAATGTCTATGAAAGGTTTTATTCTGCTATGTGCAGACGGGCAGTTTTTATTTAATTTAAAATAAAAATATAAAATGAGAAAATAAATTACAATCAAATAGAAAATAAATATAAAATATATTTAAATTAATTAAAATAAAATAAAATAAAATAAAATAAAATATTAAAATTAAATTAATAAAAAAGTGTAAATGTCAACCACCCATAAACAAATGAAAGTCTTTTTATAAATTAATGTCTATGAAAGGTTTTATTTCTGCTATGTGCAGACGGGCAGTTTTTAATTTAATTTAATTTAATTTAATTTAATTTAATTTAAAATAAAATAAAATAAAATAAAATAAAATAAAATAAAATAAAATAAAATAAAATAAAATAAAATAAAATAAAATATAAAATAAGTGTGAATGTCAACCACCCATAAATAAAAGAAAGTATTTTTAGAATTCAAAGTCTATGAAAGGTAATGTGTTATTTCTTCTATGTGCAGACAGGCAGTTTTAAATTAAATTAAATTAAATTAAATTAAATTAAATTAAATTAAATTAAATTAAATTAAATTAAATTAAATTAAATTAAATTAAATTAAATTAAATTAAATTAATAAAAATGTTAATTTCAACCACCCATAAACAAATGAAAGTCTTTTTAGAAGTCACAGTCTGTAACAGGAGACGTGTTATTTCTTCTGCATAGTTGTGTAGTTTGTGATCTCAGTCTCGTCCAAATCCCACGAGAATCAGAGAGATGACAGAAGCGTCTGAAGCAGAGCGTTTGACAGTCCGACAGCCGAAGCAACACGCTTTAATGGCTTTGTAATGCGACGTCCAGTGGAACAACACTGCTGTGAATAGAGCGCACTGACTTTAACAAAAGATGGGAGAACTGAATTCTCCTAAAAGAGATATAAATAAATAAATATTTTATTTTTTAATAAATAAGTATTTTAATAATTTAGTGTTATTTTTTTTTTGGTGTCTTTTTTTTTAAAAAAATAAATAAATAAATAACTACAAAAATAATGAACTGAAATAAGAAACAAAAATTAAAATTAAAAATGTAGTAAAAAGTTAAAAAAAAAAAATTAAATTAAAAAAATAAGACTGACATGTTGGTGAAGGATGCAGAGACAGGAGAGGAGTGCTACTGTCTCAGCCTGCCGTGGCGTGTGAGTTTCTCTCGGTTTGGTCTGTTGGTGACAGATTGACCGTATCAGTCGTCTGACGGTGTTGTGATCTTTGCTCAGTTTGCCGTCTCTAATGCTTCAGCTTTTTGTGCTTTTATGAAGCCGTTACACAAAGCGCTGCTGAGAAACTGCAGAATAAACCTCTGAATTTGTCCCGATTCAGATTTAATATTAGGAACGACTCACAACTTCAGATTCTTGAATCAGGATTCTTGGAGATTTTTGCAGGCTAAATATCTGAACAAACATGAGGCTTTTAAAGTTTAATGATGAGAGAGGAAGATCAGAAGTGTAAACGCTCAGAGAAGCCAAACAAACATCTGCGTCCCGTGTGAGAAAACTCACGGTCCTGATCTTATTCAGTCACATTCATCTAAAGCAAAACATGAATCAGAAGCTTTCATTAAAATAGCAGTAGTATTTTAATATCATTGATTAAATAAGCAGTTAGGATTGTTTTTTTTTTTTTTTTTTTTTTTTTGAAAGTCGCTTTGGATAAAAGTGGCTGCTAAAAGACTAAATGTAAATGTACATTTATTTATTTATCCAAGCGATCCTACATAGGACAAACAGTTTGGAGGATGGGTTAATGGATGGATGCATGGATTATTTTATTTTATTTTTAATGTATTGTTTTATTCATTTATTTTATTTTATTTTATTTTATTTTATTTTATTTTATTTTATTTTATTTTATTTTATTTTATTTTATTTTTTCTATTATAATTTTTTTAGAGGATAGGTTATTTTATTTTATTTTTATTTTTATGAATTAAAGGACAAGCTGTTTGGAGAATAAAATTATTTTATTTTATTTTTTTTAAATATTTTTTATTTTATTTTATTTTATTCTTTATTTATTCTTTTATTTATTCTTTTATTTATTTATTTATTTATTTATTTATTTATCAATTTATCTATCAATCTAAATAGCACAAGTAATTTAGAGGATGGATTGATTGATGCATGGATGGACTAATTATTATTTTTTATTTTTATTTTTTATTATTTATTTATTTATTTATTTTTATCCACACAACCCTACATGGGACAAGCACTTTAGAGGATAATTATTATTATTTATTTTTTTTTCAACAAAATATTAAATAATTTTTTATAGTTTTATTTTTAGTGTTAGTTCACAATAACAGCACTGGTCTCAGTTTCCGTTGAGGTTGTGTGTGTGTGTGTGTGTGTGTGTGTCTGTGTCTGTGTGTGTGTGTGTGTGTGTGTGTGTGTGTGTGTGTGTGTGTGTGTGTGTGTGTGTGTGAGGCTGCTGAGCACAGCATGTATTTGTCAGACAGTGTCACAGTGTTCTGATCTGGCAGGTTGGCTGTTGTTTGTTGTAATGTCAGTAATCGTGTCTCATTATGCTGAGTTCTGTAAGTCACAGCGACCCGTCGTCTTCTGGTGGAGTTCATCACTTCTCATTCATTTAATGAGTTTCTCTTGACTTTGCTTTGTCGAACACAAATGTGTGCTAAAAATAACACGTTAAGCCCTCGGGACGACTGACTGCTGCCACGTTTGTGTTTCCCAGTGAATATCTGGATAAATAATCCTCCCGTTTCTGCTTGAGATGTAAATGAGTGCATTGATGCAGGAGCAAAACATCAAACCTCAATTAGACCTCTTATTGATTGATGGGAGGGAAGCAGCTTTTTTCTGTTATGATTTTTTTTTTGTTTTTTGCAATCGGATCAAATGCTGGAGTACGTCCTCAAAGACACGCTCGGCTTCAAAGACGCGAGACACAGTGTTAGCATGATCTGTGTGGAAACAGATCGCTCCGGATGATTGATCAAAGAAACATTTCACCTCGATGTCTGTCCAGAATTACTCAAGCTTCTGCATGCTGTTGCATTTTAAAGACTGTCTGTCATCAGTTGTGTGCAAATAATCAGCATCTGCATTTGTGTTCCACAGAAAAATGAGACTTCGGTGAGTAAACGAGGACTGAGTATGATTGTAATTTAATGACTGCACATGCAAAGATACCGAAACGTGACGTTTTATTTGTTCTTCACATGTGAGGAACTTTTGCACTCTCGTTCTGGCTGTTTTCACTTTTTTTGTTTCTCCTCTCGTCATCAGAAATGACTCTTTCTTCCATAACCTCATCAGTTTTACGCTGAACTGCATTAACAGCCACTGGCTCTCTAGAATGGATCTAGAATGTGGAATAGATTTCTACTCAGAACAATCAGTTTGGAGAGTGGATGGATTATTTATTATTTTTTTTTTCATTTATGTAAGTTTTAAATTTTATATATTTAAATCTTTCTCTAATATTTATTTTTATACAATTATTGTATTTGAAAAAAATATTTGTATTTTTATAAAATATATTTTTTGAATTAGAAATATTTTTAAATATTTTCTTATATTATTTTCTCTTTTTTTACTTATTATTTTGTACATTTGTATTTATTCATTTATTTATTTTTCATATATTTATTATTTTATTTTTCATAGTAATTACATCTATTTAAAATGTGGTGCAAGCAGTTTGGAGAATGCATGGATGTTAGATTTATTTATTTATTTAAATTTAAAAAAAAATATTAATATATATATGTGTGTTAAAAATAAGATATATATTTAATCATTTTTATTTTATCCAAAATTATCTAAATAGCAGCTGGGTCTGTTTGACGGATCTGCTGGAATCCTTCTGGCATCTTCACTGCCATTTTCATGCTCAGCGTTATTCAACTGCAGATCTGCAGAGAAAACACACACACACACACACACACACACACACACACACACACACACACACACACACACACACACACACACACACACAGAGAGAGAGAGTATGTCATTCACTCTTACATCAGTGATCTGTCTGAGCAAACACAACTATCATGCAATTATTTAAAGAGCTCTTGGGTGTAAAAGACAAATGATCTGAAGCATCTGCTGGGTCAAAGGTCAAAAGTCAAAGGTGTTTCCCCGTGCTCTTGCGTCTCTCACAGGCCTTTTCCACACTTAAATGCAATGACGTCCGCAAACCATGCTGCGTGTCTGATTGAGGTGATGTTAATGAATGCATACTGTGATGTAAGTGATGGCTGATAAATTTAACAAAATAAAATTCATTTAATTTCTCCATAAAATGTGTCATAGAGCTCAGCAGCATGTCTGATGCTCTCTAATGTGCTTTGACCACATAAAACCTAAATGCTGTTCAATTGGTTGTGAATAAAATCACCTATTTATTTATTTTAGTGCCCTTCTTTCCCATGAGGTTCAAAGTGTGTCATTTGAGGTCATGCACAAAACCAAACGCTGTTTTCTTCAGAATGAGAAACAAAATCTTGGAAAAACAATCCTGTTGTTTTTGTAGAGAAAAACAGATGTGGTTAACAGAATAATTCTGTAAAAATACACAAAAAATTTAAATATATTTGTAGAGCAAACTGTATGTTTCACAGTTTAAAATGGTCATTTTTGTTTTTAAATTACATTTTAAATTACTTTTTTTTTTGGCTCTTTTTTTAAGGACTATTATACAGTAGGTAACTAATAATAATAATAATAGTAATAATAATAATAAAAATGTTATTCGAAATAAAAATTTAACTGAAACAAAATAAACACACACACACACACACACACACACATATATTTAAATTCAGCTAGTTGCTAATGCAACTTTTCTTATTTTTATTTAACCTGGTGTACTACAAAATAAAACTGAATAATAATAATAATAACAATAACTATATATACATAAACATTTATAAAAATTACAAACAAAAATGACTGAATTTCTTAACCTTTCATTACATTTAAACTGAATTATTAACTGATAACAAAAACTATTAAGAAATACATTTCAGGCGATATACAATCAAATGGCACACAATGAATGTCAGTTTTCTGTTTGTCACTATAAATTAAATTACCTTATTTTTTTACTTTCAAAAATGGTACATTTAACAGTATTTTACTGAAAAATTACAGTACATGAAATGTAAGGATCAATCTATAACAGTATAGTTTTTCCTCAGGTATAGTAAGAAAACTTTTTGTACAGTACAGACAATGCACATGAAGAATCTTTAAACATAAAGTAGATAATGAATGTCACTCTGTTTTTTATTCAGCATTAAATCAAAGAGTCGGACTCTAGTGTGCACGTTCATTAATCATTGCCCAGCTTCTCTAGGGATTGTTAGATGCTGAATTAGTCGTTTAGGTAGTCGTCGTGTGGTGCAGAGTGAAGTGTGTTTGATAGAGCTCAAATCCAAAGGCAGCTGACTCATTCTGCTCAAGGACGTGTGCGTTTACACGATTAACAATATGAGGATTCATGCTTTGATACAGAGTGATGAGACGGAGGGAGGGATGTGTTTGATGCATGATTATAACGCTTTCACTCTGTTCTCTTCACAGCACCTCCTACCGTCCGGATTGTGCACTCGGGTCACACGTGTAACGTAGAGGAGGAGCGTTACTCTGAGAGGGTTTACACCATCCGAGAGGGAGAGACGCTCGAGCTCACCTGCCTGGTCACTGGACATCCACGACCACAGGTGAGAGAGAGAGAGAGAGAGAGAGAGAGAGAGAGAGAGAGATGAACACCACCTGTCAATCACTGCCTGAACATCCAATAGGGATGCACCGATATATCGGCCGATAATTGGTATCAGCATATAATCATGCTGTCAATCAAAAAGGGGTAGAAATATGTGACAAATTGCTACTCATGTGTGAAGGAAATGCCTCTAGAATTTAGGGTTGCCAAGGTTAACATGATAATGCAATCTCACTTGAAAAATAGTGTCGTTAACTCAGGTTATTTTCGACTCTATGAATCACCTGTAGTTTAAAGTGCAGTTCACCTAAAGATAACAATTCTGGCATCATTTACTCACCCTTAAGTTGTTCCAAAACTGTATGACAAAAGAAGAATGGCTGGTAGCCATTGACTTCCATAGTATGGACAAAATACTACGGAAGTCAGTGGCTACTGTCAGCTGTTTGGTTACCAACATTCTTCAAAATATCTTCTTTTGTGTTTAAAAGATGAAAGAAACATACTGGTTTGGAACAATTTGAGGGTGAGTAAATGATGCCAGAATTTTTGGGGTATACTGTCCCTTTAAGTCAGGGTTGCCAGGTCTCTGGTTTCCCCTTCACTAAACATTATTTGTAATGTGCCTCCCATCCAATAATAACAAAGAGCTTAGTGTTTTATTACTCCTGATAAGAAACAAAGTCTCAGCTTCCAAATTCTGTCCATTTTATCACAAAATTAAAACAATAAATGCTGTTTTGATGTTTAAATATAGCGTGAGAGTTTGCTGCAGCTACCTCAGTTCAAGCAGGAGTCTCTTCCACTTTAACTAATTGTAAGGTGAAATAAACATGAATGAACATCAGAAGGTGTTGAAAGATACAACTTACTGAAATGAATCATGTCTAATGTAATCGATTAATATGTCATGGAAAGATGTCTATAAAACAGCTTGTGATCATTTTGTCACTTGATGTTGCATTTACCTCAGAAGAGTTCTCCAGTGTTGGTTAATTAGCTATAAAAACACTAGAGAGGAGCATATTTACTGTTATTAAATATGCATGTTTGAATAAATCTGTCATGAAGACAAGTTTTTATGAAAACTATCTGTGCAATTGAGTTGTTACAAATATTGCATTTTTTTAAGTGTGGTCATTATATCTGAAAATAAATAACAGTTTAATATAACAATTTGGTTTCTGTTGCTAATTTTAACCTCTAATATTATAGAAATGTACAAAACGAGCGGTTCCTGTGTAGTTTACAGCACTAGTTGGGAGAGATTTGTATTCGCTATAGTTATCAGCTGATGTCATTCTGATTAATCAGTTAGCAATATTATAGTGGAAATTTTGTATCAGTGCATCCCTAATAACCATCATTACTGAGACATTTGTGTAATGATTCATGAGGACATTTAAAAGCATTTAAAAACTTGCATGCTTAAGATGTGGTTGATTCATTAAGAAAAGAGACATTTGAAGCATTACCTGGTTAGTTTGTTTTGTTGGTTATAATGTGTTTTGTGAACATAACCCATGCAGTTTTAACCTTTTAACCATTTTTACCTTGAATGTGTGAGGTTTCCAGTGTCAGTCACTTTCACATATTTTAACTTTTTTGCATTATTGACACACTATTTTCCTAATTAATGCTGTACAGTTGCTTTGACACAGTCTGTATTGTTAAAAGCACTATATAAATAAAGGTGACTTGACTTTACTGAAATTTTTTTTAATAAAAAACAGTCCATTATGCTGCTTGATGTTGAAAATTGGTATATGTTATTGTACTATTTTAAGACAAGACACACACAAAAAAATTGTATTACAAGTTTTTCTGAAACGTTATTTTTAAGTAATGCAATTGAGGAAGTGTTTAATAAATATGCACTTATTTGCATAAATTTCCAGAACAGAAATTTGAACACTGGTTCAAAATGCTTGCTTAATTTTGTTGACATATTAGAGTTTAAGCTTTTTCCAGTAGGGATTTTGGATTTCTCTTTTTATCACTCCATAAATCAGAAAATACTGTCAAAAAAAAGAGAAAAAATTTATATTTTCAGCTAGAATTTTGTATAAATTCAGGCAAATGATATATGAACAAACCCCACAGTAAAAACCTTCAGAATATAGACAGGAATAAAACTGTAAGTTTTGGTATATGTAAGTACTGCTGAAGTGGAGAAGGAAACTTTTAAAGAAATGGATTGAAATTTAAATCTACAGACATGAATAGATAAAGTATAATAAAACCAACATTTAATGCGTATTAAGTCTTTTTTCCACTAGACTGTACATTGGTCTAAAATTCTTGTTTGATTTTGTTGCCATATTAGAGTTAAAGGTTTTTCCAGAGGGGGTTTTGATTTCTCTTTATCACTTCATATATCTGAAAATACAGTCAAAAAAGAGAAAACCAATTCATTTTCACCATGCTTTTAGGAATAAAATGTTGTATAAATCAGGGTGAATGAAATATGAACAAACCCCACAGTAAAAATCTTCAGAATATATAGAGAAATAAAACTGTAAGTTTTGGTGTTTGTAAGTACTGCTGAAGTGGAGAAGGAAACTTTTAAAGATATGAATTAGAATTGAAATCTACAGACGTAAATAAATAAAGTACAATAAAATAACTGACCATTGCATGGAACAAACAATGGTTTTGCCTGTAATGTCTTGCCTAAATTTATTAGGATAATCATACACACACTTATTTTGTAGCACAAATAGTTTTTGATTTTATAATTCTTCTAATTATTCACCTATAGCTGCTAATAAATCAGAAGCATATTTTCACAAGAGAAGGGTTTTTTTTTTCATTCAGTTGACAGATCTAATGCGATGTTGGACAGCGGAAGAACATTATACTGCTGCATTCAGACTCAAGATTAGATCATTACACGTGCAAAATAAAACTTTTAGATCAATTTACTTATGCTACTATAAATACAGTCCCACGCACAACTTTTTTAATGATTATTATTGCTTAATTATTATGACTTCATTTTGCTCCAGCTTTTGCAAAAATTGCAATGCAATTTTTATACAACATTTGGTGTTGTTTTAGTTTTAATTTGAAGTGGTTGTGTTTTATTGTTATTTTTGGTTTTTTGATTTTTGATTTTTTTCTTTCTTTCTTTATAGATACTACACATTATATATATAAAGATCTAAAATAAACTTTATGCTAAATATTAGTAGCCATTGATATTTCTTTTTTGTTTAAACTTTATTTTTTATTATTAAATTATTTTTGGCCTACTGACAGATTAATTATCTTGCAAGTTTTTGTTTGTTTGTTTTCACTTGCTTGTCTTGTCCAGAAGCGAGATGAGATTGGCTTTGATGTTTGTGAGTTTTGGACAGTAAGTGTTGGATGTCTGTGTCAGCAGCAGCTCAGAGTCTCAAAGATGATGTGCATGGTGTGGATTGAGCCGTTTGACATTAAGGGGATTTTGATGCAGATTTAAAACATGAAATGACAAACATCTGTCATATTATGTGCTGAACTGCTGCTCTTCATCCAGAAAGTGTTTATAAGGTCAAATCTTGGAGCATTTTATTCCCTGATGTCCACTTATAGTGACAGCAATGTGTTATCTTATTTGTTTGTTTATTTTTTAACATTTATTTATATATTTAGATCTCTTTCACACTTTCTCTGATCATTAGTTCAAAATCAAAGAGGTTGTATATTTTAAAGATCAAGATAATTATACTAAAATATAGAAAATATAAAAATACAGTTCAATGTACAGTAGGTCAGAGGTCTAAAAAACAACAGTTTTTTATATATATAAGTTACATGTTAAGTTCTAGAAAATACATAGTAAAATATATTTTACTGTTAAATTAATTAATATTTGTATTTTTTTTCTATTTTCAGTTGTCATTTAATTTTAGTTTTTTAAAATAATTTTGTTACCTGCATTTGTCATTGTTTTATTTACATATATTTTAGTACTTCAATCAAAACTTACTTTCACTTTCCAATTTCAGTTGAAATTAAACATCTAATTTTAATAATTTATGTTATTTCAGCTATATTTAAATTAACAAAACATTTTTTATATTCATATTTTTATATTTTTATATTTCATTCAAAGTCAAGGTGCTTCACCAATATATCAAACATCTCTTGGAAATACAGTAATGCACATGCTGTAAAACTAAATTGGCTGGTTTTTCTTAAAAATCAAGGTAGTTACTAAAAAATAGTAATAGTATAGTAATAGTCACTGACAGAAAACAACACTGTTTTTTTTTTTTTTTATTGCGTTGGTTAAGTTGTGTTGTGTAGGTTTCTAGGAAAAAAAAATATTGTAAAATATACTATATTCTACTATTATAGTATTATTTTAATTTTTAATATTTTCATTTTAGTTTTAGTTTAAGTTTGAATACTTTTCTATAAAATTATTATACTAAATATAGAAAATATGAAACAAAATTTCTATGGCTATCATGTTGGTTGTTTTTATTTCTAACATTAACAGCAACAGTCAAGTTGCAGAAAAGATGAATATTTCCATTTTGTACAGTAATTCTGGTGATTTGTAAGCAGCATTCATCCCGTTTGGGCTTGATTTTTTAAAGAAGTCTCTCTTGCTCAGATATTAATTTCCGCTGTGCTTTATTTAGCGGCGGCAGCAGGTTGTTTTGCAGCTCGATCTGCTGGACTGGATAAATGAAATGTGATTTGTGGGGATTGACTCTGCCCATTCACCCTAATTAATATTTAATTCCCCTTTGATCAATGTACAGCCTGTTAATTTGTGGTGGAACGGTCGTACGTGGCAGGTATTGATCCCAATATTTCAGATGAAGCGGTGAAGCCCACTGAATTAGTGCAATGCACCGACCACGATTCATCTCGCTTCCGACGCTTAATTAAAATGTGAAAACGATCAGAGACTCCTCGTGTCTCCTCTGAATTCAGATCATTAAGATGGAAGACGTCTGATCTGGTCCAGAGCGACGCCAAGCTTTGATTTGGATTCGTTGATCTGGATCTGAACTACAGGAGATTCTCACACACTGATCTATTATAGTACATATGCTATTATAAGCTTTATTTTATTATATACTATTATATAATATGTAATATTAATGGCTACTAAAATACCCCCCCACCACCAAAAAAAAAAAGCTGTTTGGATTGTTTTGTCCATTTTATTTTTCATATATGGTTTCATATATATTATATATATGGTATATATATATATATATATATATATATATATATATATATATATATATATATATATAACACATGCATATAAAACATAAAGTATGTGTGTGTGCATAATTTGTTTTAGTATTTTATTAATTGATATTTATTATTTAGTACTAATATTAATGATTTAATAGTAAAAAAAAAAGTTATATTAAAAATATTGTGTGTGTGTGTGTGTGTGTGTGTGTGTGTGTGTGTGTGTGTGTGTGTGTGTGTGTGTGTGTATATACACTTAATATAATGTATACTTTACAATTATAGTATTTATTTATATTTACACCTTTTTAATATTTTATTTACACTATATTTTAATTTATAAAAATTATTTTATTTTAAGTTTTTAGATGTTTTTTTTTTTTTTTTTTTGCTTGTTTGTTTGTTTTTAAACTTTAGTTTGAGTTCTCTGTCCATATTTTCAGCTTTAATAACTGTTTTAGTATCTGTTTTCATTGAAAGTCCAGGTGTTTCATCTCAACAAATGTGTGCTGAATATAGAAAAACTGTATAATATAATGCCGGTAAAATTTGATTTTATGAAGATAATTCATTTAGCTTTACTTTTTGCAACAAACTGTATACAGCATTTAGCATATATTTAAGATGAATTTTGGTCAGATAAAGTATATTTTGTTGCTGTATGGGATAATACAGTTTTCATCTGGAGCAAGCAGAGCTTAAACTGAGAGCTTCTCCATTCATGAGCTTCTCCATTATATCATGTCTCACGTCATGTCTCGCTGAACTAAAGTAATAATTCACCCGAGCGGGATCGTTCTGTTCTACAAAGCTTGTGTTGTATGTACTGTCTTCATGACATCTAGTCATTTTGGAGCTCGGCAGCTTCTGTTCGCTTCCATTGTATGAAGAGGAGCAGTGTGAACTTTCTGCTTTCTGTAATGTTTCACAGACAAGAGAAAGTCATGCAGGTTTGAATGACATGAGGACGAGTAAATGACAGATGACAGAATGGTTATTTTAGGTGAAATGCCCTTTTAAGTAGTTTGGACAGAATGTCTCCTGTTCCCATGTTATTTTGACCAAAGCTTTACGAAACACACACACACACACACACACACACACACACACACACACACACACACACACACACACACACACACACACACACACACACACAGTTTTTGAGTCAGTTCTGATCATGTTTTCTTGATATTTTGCATAAGTCCTTCTAATCACAGTCATACAGTATACACAAAGATTAATAATGGGTTAAATGGCTTGGAGATTTTATTTTATTTTATTATGTCAGATTCAGGTAATTTTTATCACTTTTACTGCTGTGATGAAAGTGCCAAATTACAGTTTTTGAGTCAATTCTGATCGTGTTTTTTTATATTCTGCATAAGTCCTTAATGCTGTTAAATACATAAAATTAATAAATTGCAATGTATGCTAGACTGATGTACAGTATTTCATGATTTGAAAAACTTAACACCTGCTAAATTCTTCATACTGTGACCCTCATAGAACGTATTTATCCATTCTCTCTATCTTTTTTTCTTCATGCATGCATGCCAGATTTCAATCAGATTCATGCTGTGATGAAAGTCAGTTCTGATGTCTTGATATTCTGCAGTTCTGACCGTTATTCTCACATTCTCATTGTGATCACATATTCCTGTGCTGCGGTTTTATGTTTTGCATATTTTCATATGGACTCAGAGTAAATGTTCTGGTGTATATGCACACATCTTCGTGGCGCTGTGATATTAGCGGTGGTGGTGAGTCTGACCGCAGCGCTCTGATATCTGTTCGCCGGTGGCCTTAAACTGCTTTCAGCAACTGATTCAGACACATTTCCTACACGAGCGGCACGATGCAAAAAGCAAACAAGCAATTAGGAGGCAAAGTGTGGCGTTTGGAGAGCAGTCATTTCAGCAGGTCGCGAGAGAGATTTACTCGCCATGCGTGCGTTGGCATACTCATGGCAGAATCATGGTGATCGCGAACGGCATCTCAATTAGAGCCTCGGGCGAATCGAGTGTCTATTTCACTTGCTGTCAGGACCATCCATTCCCACCAGACACAGATCCTTATCTTAGAAACAGCTGAAGCGTGACATAAAGGAGTCTGTTAGACACCATAAAATCTCCAATTTAAAGGAGTAGTTCACCCAAACATGAACATTTTTCTTGAATATGTGCTCCCCCTCAGGCCATCCGAGATCAGGATGAGTTTGTTTCTTCATCAGGTTTGTAGAAATGTAGCACTGCATCAGTGTCTCAGCAATGGAGGCTCTGCAGTGAATGGGTGCCGTCAGAATGAGAGTCCAAACAGCTGATAAAAACATCACAATAATCCACAATAATCCACAGCACTCCAGTCCATCAGTGAACATCTGGAGAAGACAAAACCTGAAACACATCCAGCATTAAGACGCTTTTAACTAAAATACATAGAGTCTATAATCCATAATAACACTTCCTACAGTGAAAAAGTGTAATGGTGCGAATCTGGAGATAAATCTGCACAGATCAAGCACCGTTTACAAGTTTATAACATATATTCACTCAGAAAACAGATATTTTAAACTGTAATAATGTTTTAAAATTTGACCATATATTTGATCAAATAAATGCAGCCTTGGTGAGCAGAAGAGCAGAACTTCCTACAAAAACATGAAAAATACCCCCACAGGTATCCATATCTTCATTGTTTACAAATGTATTTTGTATGTAATGGTTACTTAAAGGGGTCAAATGGCGTTGCTAAAAAGAACATCATTTTGTGTATTTGGTGTAATGCAATATGTTTAAGGTTCAAAAAACACATTATTTTCCACATACTGTACATTATTGTTTCTCCTCTATGCCCTGCCTTCTGAAATGCGTCGATTTTTATAAAGCTCATCGTTCTGAAAAGTGAGGTGTGCTCTGATTGGCCAGCTATCCAGTGAGTTGTGATTGGTCAAATACCTCAAGCGTGTGACGGAAATGTTACGCCCCTCACCATACTGTGATCGTGTCCCAGTCAGAACATTGGCGAGATGAGACAAAACCAATAAAACCCATTACAAAACGAGGCATTTGCTGCATCCAGTGGGGACATAATTACTGATTAGATTGCCTTATACTATGTTTTTACACGTTGCGTTGTGTATCGTACCGTGTAAACATAAAACCATGTCTGCATTTGTGATGGGAGAAACTACTCTACACTGCTCAAAACTCACGTTTGAATCATCAGTGGCACATTCTTTAAATATGAAAACGTACTTACAGGCTGTGAGTCAGCATTATTTGTCAGAATATCGGCTTTGTAGGCTACTCTCACAGGAAACAGTCCTTGTCCTCCGCAAAATGCGCAGCACACATCTGAATATTTGGTTTGAACTGTTCTGGAACAGTGTTGAAATACAACTCAACCCATGATTTCTATTCGTGTCCTCTTTTGGAAGACCAAACAAAGTAGTTTCCCTTTTACAATGAAACATACAGAATCCCCACAACATGGCGCCAGCGGCAACAGCGAGAATAAATGTTACGCCTTCTTTCTTTGCATGAATATTTGGGCGTCGTAATGCAAATCTTCCCACACAGTGACGTAAAGATGTCCCCCACATCTCTACGTCACTGTGTGGGAAGATTTGCATTAAGATGTTAGAACGAGCCGTTTTAAGAGGGTGTGGTTGACTCTTAACTTTTATAAAGAATATATCTAAAGAATACCTTAGGCTTTGCAACTTAACAGATCTTCTTTATTCACCAAGAGCTTGTAACACTCCAAAGAGAAAGAAAAAATTGAAATTGCATCATATGACCCCTTTAAAAATTATATCATGCTGTTTGAATGGAATGCTCATTATTTCTATAATTTAGTTTGGATTCAAAATGACTAGATTCACCTTTAAATGCAAACCAGTAATATAGTTTATATTGATGCAGTGAAGCGTCAGAAACGGAAAGCTCCTGTGTAAATGTGAATATATGAGGATGGTGGATCTGCTGAGGCTGCAGGACAGAAACTCTCAGTGTGATTTAATGGGGATGAAGGGACAAACCGATGAACTTATTAAACTCCCACAGTCCCCACCTGAAAGTCTCAACTCTTATGAGATTTTTCCTTTTCCTTGAATCATTCGAATTCTGTGTTTTGAAGGCCTATTCATTTTTTTCTCGGCAGTTTGACAAGCACCTGTATATTTCAGAAATGAGAGCAAGGCTTTATATTGTTGGCGTTTTTCTGGCTGGGTTTCTGGCAGAAGCTCGTTTTTGTTGAATCTTCTCACAGAGATCACGGCCGACTCGATTCATATTCACAATGATACCTCAGTTAAAAATGACTGTCAGATTAATCACAAAGCACTGAAAGTGAGGATTTAGGGTATATGTCCTCTCAGGCTCTGGCTTTCACACAGAATCACAACGCTGTGTGTTAAATACTCAAACACTCACTCACATCACATGGAGTCTTCCATGTGTTTAATTATCCTAAAAATGTTTTGTGTTTGTGAAGTTTAACATGTCTGTTTGAAAGAAGTCTATTCTTCTCTTCTGTTTATTTGATCAAAAATACAGTAAGAATTGTGAAATATTATTACAATTTAGAATAACTGTCTTCTATGTGAATATATATTAAACTGTAATTTATTTCTGTGATCAAAGCTGAATTTTCACCATCATTACTCCAGTCTACATGATCTTAAGAAATCATTCTAATATGATGATTTGCTGCTCAAGAAACATTTATCAATGTTGAAAACAGTTGTGCTGCACAATATTTTTGTGGAAGCTGTGATACATTTTTTCAGGATTTGCAAATGAATAAAAAACTTCAAAAGAAAAGCACTTATTTTCTGTGACTTTTAATCAATTTAATGCGTCCTTGCTGAGTAAAAGTATTAATTTCTTTCAAAAACAAATCTTACTGACGTATAATATGCTGTTATATCCATTTCAGAAGCTGCAAACCGCATTCTGTAAAAACATGGATCATAAATTTAGATCTGAAGCCATAATGCCAGTATTTATTATTTAGCCCATGAATAAAACAGTCTGAAATATTGTGTTCAGAATATTCAGTTCGTCTTATTGCTCGCATAAACATTTGTCATCTGTTTAATCTTCGATACCAAGGTCAGTTATTGATTTTATAGAGTAAGATACTTAATACCCGAATTATGAATTGCAGTCAATGCTTTGTTTGTAAGGTCACTGAATTTGAACAGTGCCTATAAACAAATAGCATAGTTTTTTCCTGAGGTTACATTTCTGCCACTAATGAGTTGGGCGGCCCGAATCACGCAGAATGACAAAAACACACCCTCCCTCTACGTGTCCCGACTTTCCCAACATCCCATGACTGGGACGCTCAATCCTCATCAGATCCTCCCCTCGGTTCTGGAGGAACACAACGGTTAATCTCCGTCTCAAATGGGATGCGATGGTGAAATAAAGTGAATTGCAGCATGCGGTATCACCTTGTCACTCCACTTGACATTGCAGAAGACGCAGCGCATGCTAGCTAAATTGACACTGGCATTGTCAAGACGAAATGGTGAGGAGGGGCTCCCAGAGGACTTGCGCTGGCATTTGTTTGACAAACGAGTGACTGTGACATAGTGCCACACAGCATCTTCACACACACGGCTGTAGAAAGATGCGACTTCAACTGAAAATGTCAGACGTGTCGAGTTGATGATCGAGAGCTGGCTGCATTTAAAAAAAAAAAAAAACTAGAACCAAATGGTTTTCAGGACATTTGGTTCATAAGTTTCTCACAAATCTCATCTGTGCTTGTGAAAGTTGTTGCGTTTGATTGCTTGTACAAAGACTAAAGCAAACATCATCTAAAGAGTAAACATCGAGTTTAATTCACAGCATGATTCATTGTTTTCAAGGTCGGGTCGCTGCAGTTTCAGTGTTTATTGGTGCATCCACATTTATTTCAGACCTGCGTTCCAGATTTCTGCAGACTAACAAGCTTTGACTTGCAGAGTTTTGATGCTCAGGCTGATGGTACGTCTTGTGTGGGTGGTTTATAGTTGCACGCTGTCGGTTCGTATAAAGAGATGCACAAAATAGCAAGACGCTTCAAGGGGAACAGGGTACAAATTTTAACTAATAGACATCACCATACTTCCCCCAATTGATTAATCACAATGCATTAAGACACTTGTTTTGTATTTTGAAATGTTATGTTTAAATACGCAAATGAGGCATTGTCTAATGAAATATGCACTAATTTGCATTAAATTTACAGAACAAATAAACATTGGTTCAAAATGTATTAGAATTAAAGGTTTTTATGTAGGGAATTTTGGATTGCTCTTTTTATCACTCCATAAATCAGAAAATACTGTCAACATATAGTAAAAAAAAAAAAAAAGTTTTTAAAAGTAAAATATTAAATACATAACAGACACATGATATATGAACAAACCCTTCAGTAAAAACCTTTAGAATATAGATAAGAATTAAACTCTAAGTTTTGGTGTGTGTAAGTGCTGCTGAAGTGGAGAAAAAACTTTTGAAGGTATGTATTGGAATTGAAATCTATAGGCGCAAATAGATGAAGTATAATAAAACAAATGCTTAAATGTGTATTTTGGATGTTTTATTTCCACTAGTCTGAACATTGGTTCAAAGTTCTTCTTTGCTTTAGTTGACATATTAGACTTTTACAAAAGGGATTTTGGATTTCTGTTTTTATCTCTTCATAAATTAGAACATGCTGCCAACAGACAGAAAAAAATAATTTTCACCATGTTTAATAAAATGTTAAATATATATCGGGTGAATGATATATGAACAAACCCCTCAGTAAATATCTTCAGAATATAGAGAGGAATAAAACTCTAAGTTTTGGTGTGTGTAAGTGCTGCTGAAGTGGAGGAAAAACCTTTTAAAGATATGTATTGTCACTGAAATCTATAGACGCAAACAGGTAACGAGTCATAAAATAAACACTTACAGTAAATGTGTATTTTGCATGTTTTCTTTCCACTAGTGTGAAAGAAGACTTATTATGAAAAGAAGACTGTTATGAAACCAAAATTGGCCAGTGCATGAAAAATTTTTTTTATTTAATTTTGGTATTTTGCCTTTTTCTGTGGTGTTCTCTAAGTTCAGCAGAATTGAGTTAAAGTTTGTTTCTAAAAGGCCATTTACAGCTGTAATATGTGAAATGCTTTTATAGATGTAGATTATTCACATGCATCAGACATGCATGGCTGCTTCTGCACTGATTCATGCAACATTAACATGCATATATGGTTCCTTCAGCGCTCCATTAGACTCTAAATGGTGCGTAATGTGTGAAATGGTATGATTAGAGATTTAAGTTTTTTTTTTTTTTTTTTCCTTATGCAGATTCGATGGACCAAGACAGCAGGAAGTGTTTCTGACCGATTCCAGGACTCCAGTGTGTTCAATGAAACCCTCCACATCGCGAAGATCCAGAGACATCAGGGTGGACGCTATTACTGCAAGGCCGAGAACGGACTGGGTTCACCGGCCATCAAGTCCATCAGGGTGGATGTCTACTGTGAGTTCAGCTCACATATTTTGTCTAAATGTCCTGCAGAGAAATAATAATGCTGCAAATGAGTCACTAGTCGTTTGTGTTCAAATTGCAATCTGACTTTTGATTTGCAGCACAGTTTGAGATGTGAGATTACTGGGGTGTTTTTTTTTTTTTTTTTTGTGGGAGAAACATTTGACAAGCAGGTTAATCTCTGTGCAGTTTAGGATAAACAGCTGAGATGCTACAGAGATCTCACTGATGATTTCTCTTTTCTGTGAGTGGTTTGTTGGTGTTGCTGAATCATTATGCAGACTTCTTGAACTCTTTCTTAACAGAAATAATAAAACCGAATGCAAATGAAGGTTCTTTTCTATGGAAGCCCATTTCTGCCACATTATTTAAAACAAATAATAATAATAAAAGTCATTGTACACATTGTGACATTTCATCTCAAAGTTCAGATTTTTTTTTTCTTTTTTAGCAATTCTCACCAAAAAAGTAATGAATAAACAAGTGAATAAACTCAAAACTGAAAGATATTGCAAGAGTTTCTGAGTATACATCTCACAATTCTGACTTTACATATCGCAAAAAAAAAATAATAATAATTGGAACTTCTTATCTCACAATTCTGACTTCTTATCTGCCAATTATAAGTTTATATCTCACAATTCAGACTTTTCCTCTCAGAATTGCAAGTTTATATCTTGTAGTTTTGAGTTTATACAGTATTTCGTAATTCTGAGTTTATATCTTACAATTTTTAGTTTCACAATTTAGACCTTTTTTTTCTTAGAATTTCAGGAAAAAAGTCTGAATTGTGAGATAAAGTCACAATTACCTTTATTTTTTTTTTAATAAGTTTTAAATTCTTATATATATATAAAAGTGCATTAGATCTGAGCAGTTCTTCAAAGTGTGGAAGTGTTAAAGTGCATGAAGTTTAAGGATTATGTGATTTTGTTGTGTTTTATACGTTTGTTGATTTGACGTTGTGAGCGCAGTGAGATCTTGTGTAGAAGCCAAGTCAGTCTATATGACGTCAGTGGCCTTTAAGATTTTGCCAATGATCGACAGCAGTTGAAGCTGAAGTTTCAAAAGAGGGAATTGCATCGTTTTTATCAATAAAGATGATCGAGAGGAGACATTATGACATTACTGGGTAGAGAGAGGAGGACTAGAATGAAAACAAATGCCAAATTCAAACCTGTTTCCCAAAACACGTGTCCAACCACCACGCCACAGCTCTGAGAGTATGTGCAGTTCTTTTAGGAATATTTAATATGTTCTTAAATGTGGAATCCTTAAAAATCATGTCCAAATCTTTGTTTAAATTTAGAGATTAAGATTTAAATAACTTAAATTAATTTAATTACTCATCAGCATCTATAAGTCAATCGCACAAAACCTCTCAAAAACATCATATTTTCTTGTCCTGGTCTTTCACCCAAAAATCAGAAGAAAATTACATGCAACCCCTCTAAAAAATTGTATTATTAAGCTTAAATTAAGCTGATAAATAAAACAAACTTTTAAAAATTATAATAATGAGAGTTAGGGCAGAAATGTGTTGAATTGTCATGAAAATAATGTTGCAATGCAGAAAATGTTAATGGTCCTAAGCTTCATATTCTTTATACAAAATAAAATTCCTAGTCTTTTCCTTTTGATTTTGGGGTGATTATGATTCTGACATGTTAATGAGGGTCAAACGAGCATCCCAGCATCTCTTCTGTAGCGATCCAGAACATCAACCCGGACCCAACAGATCCTCAGAATCAGGAGCGTTTGATCGACTCTGTGTTTCTGTAACGATGGAGGTTTGTCTTCAGTCACTGCCGGATCTATTTCACAGATCCAGGTCGAAGCAGGAGAGGTGTGGAGGATTGTGTTTCAGCTTTGAACTGGAGCCGCTCTGAGATGAGAGGATTTCCACGAGCTGTTTGATAGAGCGGCCAAAACTATGGAGGTAAATCAGTAGCTAAACTTGAGAGGTTGGACATCTGAATGTGAGAACTTGTCATATTAACATTCGTATTTGTAAGTTGAAATTTACACTCACAGCTCTGATGTGAAAAGAGGATCTTTCAATTTGCCACACACAGACAATGATCAACACACCCGTGTTTTGAATTGGAAGTTGTAGATTAATAGTCACAAATGTGTAAAATGACATATACAAATGTTTACGACATATTTACTTTTGCACTTTACTTCAGTTTCGCTGCACAACGTCAAGTCGGCACTTACAACCTCTCAGATCTGGCAGTACGAGTTCAAATCCTAGTGCTCTGACTTTTGCTAATTCTTTTGCAGTAGTTGCAAACTCACTTGTGCACTTGTATATGCAGATGTGAGATGCAAGAGCCAGGGGCGGGGCTTGGGGCGAAATGATGCACATTTATTGGTTGATGCCTGACCAATGAACAACGCCAGCCACCGCGACATGCCTGTGTTTTATTTCATGCATATGTATCAGTTAATTTGTAAAACACTGCAGCTTTCAGAGCTTCTTTTCAGGCTTAAGACAGATTCATTTTGTCATTCAGGTGTTATCTGAACCACATCCAGATCGCTGTACCAGAAGTGCAAATAAACTCTGTTGTTTTTTAGATGATTTGCTCTGGATTAAATTCCTAAGTTGGTACAGGTGCAACAGCTTAGAAAAATCGAAGTGTTTGATTATGGTCTAAATGTACAGACCTAAAAAAAGCCGTTAGTTATTTAGTTGTACAAATTCACATAAGGCCAACATACACTACTATTTCTTTCTGGACACCCCAAAAATTTGCCATAACAGAGCTGCTCTGGGTACAGGTGGAGGTTGAGGTTATTTGATTTAGTTATTTTGTAGTTTGTTGTTATTTGATAAAATTATATTTAAAAAAAATTATTGCTAAAATTATAAAAGTTCTGTGATACGCAGCTGTATTTTCCGTAAATCTATTGTTACAATGTCCAGTCTTACAGTGTCACATGATCTGTCAGAATTAATCATTCTAGATGACCAGCGCGAAATGAGTACTATTTGCTGCTCAAGAAACATTTCTGACTCTGGTGCAGATTATCATCAATGTTGAAAACAGTTGTTGCATTATTTGCACAGATAATTTTGTGTAAGACTGCAGTGTCCTTAAAATAGGTAAAAGCTAAGGATATACAAATGCTAACCATATGCATAAAATTAAAACACAAATTGTCTTTCTTGGCTACATTTTTTCATCGAAAACAAAATTAATACTGCGCTCTATCTCATCAAGTGACAACATTAAATTGATCAAAAGTCAGAGGCGCTAAAGTACTCGTACTGCCAGATCATTTCTATGAAGTTCCAAAATATGCTGTTCATTTTACACATTTGTGACTATTTCTGTTCATCTGTGCAAATGAAAGATCCTGAAGAATAAAATGTATCACATGTTTCTCACAAAAATGATTAATGTTTTCAACAGCTTGATAATAATCAGAAATGTCTCTTGATCAGCAAGTCAGCATATTAGAATTATACACTACTATAAGTATTCCCAAATTGCAGTTAATATAATTAATATTTCTGTAATATAATCATTACTAATATCAATATCAGAAAATATGATAATATCAAGAAACAATATAATATAATATAATATATTTTTGTACGTTATACACTATATAATATTAAACTTCTATGTCATCAAGGATTAAATTGAATTTTTTATTTGAACAAGAGTGTTCTTTGAAACTTTATTAGTGTCAAAGGTATTAGAGTTTCCACAAAAAATTTTCTCTTTGGATAATTTCTCTTGATTCAGCATATCATTATTTATAATTAATTATTAGAGTTTTCTCTTTGGATTTCTCTTTTTATCATTATTTAATTTTTCATCATATTTAGTAAAAATTTATATAATGTTAAAAAAAAAAAACTTATAATAATTAGAGTTTTCATTTATATGAAAAAGAATAATAATAATAATAATAATAATAATAAAGTTCTAAATGTTAACCAAAAATATAATACATCATACTAAAATAATACTAATAACCTTCTGGTCACCAAATCAGAATTGATTTTCTGTTTGGTGAATGTGTGAAATGTCATGGGATGATAGTAGTGAGACTGTAGTTCAGTGTGTGTTTGAGGCGGATGTAAATCAGTCTGTGAAATGCTGTTTCAGGAAGATGAGATGTAAAGTGAATGTGGAGTCTGAATGTCACTGGTTTCTCAGCCGCTGCTTTAAACATGTGCCCTTTCCTCCTGTTTTTCATTAGCTGGAGAATCACGCTGAAAGGTGCCGTTCCTCTGGAGAAATGCTAAAGTTGTCCCCGCAGGCCGAGCGTAATTGATGGTTCGCTGCCAGCGCCACTATTTTTAGCTCACTGTAGCCTTGATTGTTATTTAGCATTGAAGTTGCTGCTTTGGATGTCGAGTCTCTGAAAAGCCTTCAGCCAAACGTGAAAAATTGTGTCGGGCTGCTTTGGCCTTTGTCAGCGCGTCACGCGGCCCGTCGACAGGATGGACAGTTCCATTAAAGCAAAGGTTTGCCGAAGAGAAACACTGGAGATTAAAGCGAGAGAAACGACTCGAGCCGCTGTCAGAGAGAACCAACACAAACACTCCTAGAGAGTTTTAAACTTTGCTTTATTTATTTATTTTTTTATTTATATAATAAATTATTATAAATTATAACAATTCATGTATTGCAATGAATTAATTTGCTATTAATAATTGTTAATACACACACACACACATATATACATTCACAGTCTTTGTTTGGTTATTACTCAGTGTCGCTCATTTGCATTAGATTTAATTACTTCAAAATGTTTCAATTCCTTCAAAATCGTAATTTATTTATTAATTATTATGATATATAAATTATAATAATTTATCTCACTATATTTATACTGTAGGCTAGTCTGTTACGGTTTTAATCAGTGTCACTCATTCACACTTGATTTAATCACTTTAAATATTTTTATTCCTTAAATTATAATAATTTTTTTAATAATTATTAATATATATATATATATATATATATATATATATATATATATATATATATATATATATATATATATATATATATATATATATATATTGTTGTTATTATTATTTATCTTTCACTATATTTATAATGTAGAAAAATCTATTTATTTGGTTAAAAATCAGTGTCTGATTTGCATTTGTTTAATTACTTAAAAATATTTATATTCCTTCAAAATTGTAATAATATTGATTATAATTGAGATACAAATCATATATAATTATTTGTAATTATTTCTCTTTCATTATATTGATGCTATATGTGAGTCTGTTTGCTTAGTTATTAATTAGTGTTGCTCATTTGCATTTGATTTAATCACTGCAAAATATTCCAATTCCTTCAAAATAATTGATTTATTATAATAATTCATTAATTATTATTATATATGTTATATAAATAGTATAATTACTTCTCTTTCACCATATTGATACTGTACTGTTGGTTATACATTTATTTATAGCTTAAAAACAACTTAAAATGTTGCTCATTTGCATTTAATTAATCACGTACATAATAACTTTTCTTGATTTAAAATTGTTCAGATTATGAAATCTTTTTGATTATTTCCAGATTTAATTTAAGAATCCCGAAGTGTCTTGCAACCCAAATTTTCTTGCAGTTTTCATCTATATCCTTTCGTGCATCATCCCTATTGAAATCAGTCAAATCAGAAAGCATTTGAATATTCAAAAGTAATGATAATTTCTCATTAGACACACAATAAATTGTCATTTGACTTTTGGGGTTAACTGTATTAAGGTGAATTCCAGTATTTCCGTTAGCTGTTGCTGTTATTTTGAGAAATCAGGATGAGGTGCTGCATTAAACCTGAATGTGTTTCTTCAGTGAGCCATCGCTCCTCAGAAAGCAATCCTTTCCATCTGATACTCGCCTAGTCCTGCCAGACCTGTCGCACAGAGCGGCGGGTGGGTTATGGATCAGTTATTAGAGGGAATTTGGAGGTGATTTCCCAGGATGCTTTGCTCAGTTGGTTTTCCAATCTTCATCAGCTGCGGTGAGCACCAGCAGAACGGCTCAGACTGTCTCATCCGCGTCTCGCTGGCATTCTCAAACACTTCTCCGGCATTAAAAAAAAGCCTCCTTTTATTTATTTTTTTACATCAAGATTGACTTAAATGTCTCCCTGTTTTACTGAATGTTTGATAAAAACAAATATGGTATGATATTTATATAATGTTGATATCATATTATATATCGTAAACGACTTTCTCCGCCTCTAAAATTAGAGCTGTGCTGCATCTGTTCTCATCTCATCTCGTCTCGTCTCTTCTATTCTCATTTCTTTTTGTATATTCTTTTCTCGTATCTTCTGTTATTCTTTTTTTCTTTTCACACATCGTCTCATCTCATCACATCTCTTCTCTTCTCACAATCTTCTCGTCTCGTATCTTCTCATCTCATCTTGTCTCATTCCCGTCTCATCTCTTCTCGTATCTTTTCTTCTTTTCACACATCGTTTAGTCTCAACACTTCTCACAATCTTGTCCCGTCTTGTATCTTCTCATCTTATCTCATCTTCTCTTATGTTTTGTTATATTTTTTTTTTTTTTTTTTTCTTCTCTTCTCTTCTCTTCTCTTCTCTTCTCTTCTCTTCTCTTCTCACATTTTCTTGTCTCTTCTTTTCTCGTATCTTTTTTCTTTTCACATATCGTCTCTTCTAGTCTCGTCTTGTCTCTTCACTTCTCTCAATCTTGTTGTCTCGTCTCGTATCTTCTCATCTCATATTGTCTTGTCTCTTCTTTTCTGGTATATTTTCTTCTTTTCACACATCGTCTCGTCTTGTCTCATCTTGTCTCTTCACTTCTCACAATCTTGTCTCGTCTCGTCTCATCTCTTCTCTTCTCTGCTCTTATCTTGTAACTTCTCATCTCATCTTTTCTCGTTCTCTTCTCTTCTCCTCTATTCTATTCTCATTTCTTTTTGTATATTGTCTTCTCATATCTTCTCTGTTATTCTTTTCTTCTGTTCACACATCGTCTCATCTCTTCTCATCTCATCTCGTCTCTTCACTTCTCTCAATCTTGTTGTCTCGTCTCGTAACTTCTCATCTCATCTTGTCACTTCTCTTCACTTCTCACATTGTCTTGTCTCTTCTTTTCTTGCATATTTTCTTCTTTTCACACATCGTCTTATCTTGTCTCATTTTGTCTCTTCACTTCTCACTATCTCGTCTCATCTCGTTTCTTCTCTTCTCACAATCTTCTCTTCTGGTCTTGTATCTTCTCATCTCATCTTTTCTCGTTCTCGTCTCGTCTCTTCTATTCTCATTTCTTTTTGTATATTGTCTTCTCATATCTTCTCTGTTATTCTTTTCTTCTGTTCACACATCGTCTCATCTCTTCTCATCTCGTCACTTCCCTTTTCACAATCTTGTTGTCTCGTCTCGTATCTTCTCATCTTATCTAATCTTGTCTTTTCTCTTCTCTTCTCACATTTTCTTGTCTCTTCTTTTCTCTTATCTTTTTTCTTTTTAAGCATTGTCTCATCTCGTCTCTTGACTTCTCTCAATCTTCTCGTCTCATCTCATCTCATCTTGTTTCGTTCTCTTCTCATCTCTTCTTGTATATTTTCTTCTTTCCACATATCGTATCGTCTTGTCTCTTCATTATCTTTAAATTTTGTAATCTGATGTCATCTCACAATCTCACAATCCGAATCTTTCTCTTCTCTTCTCTTCTCTTCTCTTCTCTTCTCTTCTCTTCTCTTCTCTTCTCTTCTCTTCTCTTCTCTTCTCTTCTCTTCTCACATTGTCATTTCTCTTCTTTTCTTGCAACTTTTCACACATCATCTCTTCTCGCATCGTCTCTTCAATTTTCTCATTCTTGTTGACTCATCTTGTCTCTGCTCTTCTCACATTTTCTTCTCTTCTTTTCACATCTTTTCTTCTTTTTACACATTGTCTCTTCTCATCTCGACTCTTTACTTCTCACAATCTTGTTATCTCATCTCATCTATTGTCATCTCTTCTGTTCATCTCTAGTCTATTCTCTTCTCTTCTCTTCTCTTCTCTTCTCTTCTCTTCTCTTCTCTTCTCTTCTCTTCTCTTCTACGTCAGATCTCACAAGGTTGAATCAAGCTGTAGGTCAGCTGTGTTGTGAATGTCATTTCATGTTTGTTTGTTTCAGTCGTCATGCGAGAGGAACATTTATAAATGGTGTGTTTCTAGTTTTAGCGCCGATGGAGCCGTAAATGTCAGACCATCCCAGTCCCTTGTTCCCAGACAGAGGACACTGTAAAATATGAACTTTTTCCTTTTGTCTCTTTCACAGAGGACATTTCTGAGACCTCCTCTCACATGAATCCTCTCCCATCTGTTCGTCTTGTCTATTTTCGTTGCAGTTATTTTACAGAGATCAGCTCTGTTATTTGTTGTTTTTCGCTTTGTGGTCCCCTTGAGGCTCGTTAACGTTTGTATTTTTTGTTTCTTTTAGTTTGCTGTTCTGTCAAATATTTTAAAGAATTTTCAGGGTTATATTGTCAGGTTTCTTGAGTTTTAAAAAAATGTATATATGATTTAAATAGCATATTTCTAATGCATACATTGTTGTAGTACTTATCTCATTTAATTTTCACAGATTTTATTATTACATTTTTGAGACTTTAATACTTGCTTAATAATATGCTTATTAAATAATTATTATGGTTATTTTATTCAAATTAAATAATAAAAAACTTTGCTATTTTAAAAAGTTATGTAAAATAGAATAAAATATAAAAATGTTTTTGTTTAATCTAGTCGCAAAAGTAACTTTTATTATTATTTTAGTTTAATTTCATATATTAAAATAACTGAAAATGAAATAAAATAAATGATCTATATAGACAAAAAACAAACTTACTAAAAATTTAAATAAAATCAGATTCAAAATATTTATGAAAGGGGATACACACACACACACACACACACACACACACACACACACACACACACCACATATATCTATATATATATATAATATATATATATATATATATATATATATTATATATATATATATATATATATATAATAAATATTTTTTGCATAATGAAAATGAAGCATTTAGTAAAACATGCTTCATTTTCATTATGCAAAAAATAATTTATTATTTTTATTATTATGAAATATGACCTGGTTATTTCTTCATGATATTTACTGACGTGCCCTTTATATTTACCCCTGAACATCACAATTTTAGAAACACTTGAAGCTTAATTAATAGAATAAAGATTAATAGTGAATTTTGCAAGAATGCATCAGTAAAAAATAAAAGCAATTTTAGAGATGGAGCAACTTTTAATGAAAATGTAATTTAATATAAGAGTACATTATGGTATTTCTTTAGAATAGTGTGCACTAATAAATAATTCATAATACAACCAGGAACATGCATTAAGAAGTAAACAGAGTCAGAGTTGTTTTTAACAGACCTGAAGCTTCAGTTTTGTTCTGATAAATCAGATGAACATGAAGCTGCACATTTAAGCTTCTCCAGAGGTTTGCATTTAAAAAAAAAAAAAATGCAATTAAACTGCAGCGATATTAATGCTGAATATTAAAAATTAATGCAAAACATTTTCATTAGTGAATGATTCATAAACAATAGTTGAAATTAATTAGTACATCTGAAGCACTTTATGAGGCCATTTATGTAAATCACTTTAATTGTCTTTCTAATTTTCAGAAGAAAAAAATAACACGTCTGCTTTTAGTATTGACACGCATCACTTATATTTGTTTGTTTGTTTGTTTGTTTGTTTTTCTGGCTGCTGTTTGTTGTACTGGAAAATATAATGAGCTACGTTCTATGGGAAACTAGTGCTTATATCTTACTATCTATCTATCTATAGAAGTACATCACAATATATATTTTCCTCATAGTTGAATGTGAACAAATATACAAACAGTACCATATTTATCACATATTGAATATAAAATTGCATACATTATTTTTCAATATATGAAAGCATGAAAATGTTTATCACTGTATATTATGCAGTATTTTATCAATATACATAAATAATTTAATATGTTGATTGCTAATATATAATATTATAATGCATAATAATATTTATAATATAATAAATATTTATAATGCATAAATTAAATCAGTCAAGTTTTCGTGCATCTAGAACCATCTTGTTTTTTGTTTTGTTTTTTTGTATGAAAGCTGCTGTTTTCCAATAAATAAATAAAAAATTAAATAAAATAAAAATATGAAATGAAATAAAATGTATATTAAAATTATTTCAGCTAGTTGCCAAAGCAAAATTTTCTAATTTTTATTTAGTTTAATTTCATGTATTAAAAAAATGAAAACTAAAATTGAAATAAAAACAGAAAATACAGAAAATAAAAAAATATACATATTAATAAAAACTAATAA
>NW_024879353.1:90000-115000 GCF_018340385.1 Cyprinus carpio | reverse complement strand
TGGAGAGCGACCATCGATGGGCTTTTCTGTATACGTCGTTGCCGGCGAGGGAATTCAGTCTGTGTGCTGAGCTTTAATGCATCGCGTTTAATGTGCATTCGTTGCTTCTTTTTCAGCAGCCGGTCCTGATGTGTGGATGCAGGCATGACCGCGGGCTGTTTTCAGATGTACGAGGTGATAAAGTTATTGATTTAGTGGCAGGTAACAGCCTTTGCAGCCTAAAACCGTATATGATTTCATCAGATCTTCCATTAGTGCAAACATCACTGTTACTGCAGCTCGAACTGTTCCCTTAAAGGGACAGTTCATGCAGAAATGAAGATTTGCTGTTAATTTACTCACCCTCAGTCTATCCAAGATGTGGGTGACTTTTTCTTCTTTAGTAGAACAGTAAAGATGATTTTTAGCTGAAACCGTTGTCATTGGTGATTCATAAAATGCAAGTCAATGGCTGCCGGCACTCGAGAGTCAAAAAAAAAGACATTTTCAGACATCACAGAATGAAAAGTTGATTGAATGAACCTGATTTGGTGAACCGATTCATCTAGATCAGTGGTTTCTTGCACAGACCGATTGTTTCGCTTCATAAGACCAAAGGGGTTAATTTTGTGTTGCCTGATATGCTTTTTTTGACTCTCAAAGTGACGGCACCCATTGACTTGCATTTTATGAATCACCAAGGACCACAGTTTCAGCTATAAATCATCTTTCTACTGAAGAAAAGAAGTCACCTACTTCTTGGAAGGCCTGATTTTTGGGTGAACTACTGTATCTCTTTTGGTTAATGAGTGTTTCTTCGGCGTTTTCTGCCGATGTGCATCTTTTGTAGTGTGTAGTTTGTTATTTATTCATAAATATGAAGTGGGCGCTGGGAGCAAACAGGGATAAATATGTAAATCTGTGCTCTGGGTTAAGATTATGATGAATTTCAAACAAAGATCTGCCCACTATCATCAACCTTTTGTTACAGCGTGGCTATTTTGATGCTGTGTATTTACTGCAATGCAAAGAAGTTTTTCCTGACTGATTTGTGTATGTAGTTTGGGGTCAATAAGTTTTTTTTTTTTTTTTTTTTATTTAGTGTGATTTTATTTGGTTTTTGGTGATTGGTTTGTTTTTTTTTTTCAACGTTATTTATTCTTAAGACACTCTTCTTTAAACAGAAAAAAATATCAGCTGTATGCAAAGTGACTGACTTTTGGTTTTTGACCATTAAAATGGGAAAAACAGAATCGTTTGCACATGAAACAGCACAACAGAGTTCCTATTATCTATAAAAATGAGACACTTAAAAAATTAAGATACCAAAAAAGTGTGTTAAAAACCCAAATCTAAAAGGATACTGAGATATATTTAATATTTCTTGAGTTACAGACATGTAAACCTCGGGAAATAAATATTTTTGGCACTCTGACAGCTATGTTCTATGCAGTTTTTTTGAGTGAAGGAAACAAGATACATTTCTAATTTCAACATGATTTATTTTTCAGACATTCATCTTTAAAAGACAAAAGTGTCTTGCAGCTGTATGCAGAGTGACCCACATTTGATTTTTGATTGCAATTTAAATCTGTATGTTGAGTTATTTTGATTTTGTTTCTGATTTGTTATAGCTATATCTCTGGAAATGAACCATATAGGGCCTTAAAATGAAGATAACAAAATAAGAACTAGAATATAAAAGATATTAAAAGATATTTTGTTACAGTCATGCAAACTTTGGAGAGAAAAAAAAAACTTAAAGTGCTTTTTTCCCATTTTTGAACGGTCACAATTGGCATACAATGCACTAAAGATTGTTAAAGTTAACTTTTATTAATATAGCTACCATCTCTATGTAAAAATAACATGAAGCTGCCATCTTTCTTAAACAGTCAATTAATTGTCTTTTAACTTCATGTAAAAAAATTGTAGATAAATGCATCAGTAAATATTCATCCATTCCATTGAATATTTTGGCTTGCATTTCTTTCACCAGAAAATAAATAAATAATAATAATAAAAAAAAGAATCAAAAAATTTTGTGAAAGGTGAGTTTTCCTACTAATTGTATTTAGAAAATATGATAACTGCGCCTCTGCATGTCTCATTAATAGTTCAATCTCCATTCTTCTTCCATCTATAAGGAATGTAATTGCTGATCTTTCCCCTCAAAGTGACTATTTTTACACAAGAAACCCCAGGTGAATGTCGCCTGTGTGGCGTGTAATCCAGTCCGGACACTGATAATCTCCTCAGTCTGAGCCGTCACTGTTGTGAAGCAGAGAAACGCAGCTCGATTCTGACCCTCCACATGCTCCGTCAGTCACGCGCCGTCACGCTGCTTGATTCGTACCATTCTGAGAGGCTTTTAGCTTTAATGTAATGGTAGTACGTTGATGGGTTTTTTCATTTTGTATTTGTGTATTTTATTGTGTGGGTTTACTTTTGAGTTAAAAATGTAATTAAAAAATGTATTATATAAATAAATCCATATTTGACCCAAAGTTGGGTTGAAACATCCCAGAATTATTATTATTATTATTATTATTTTTTTTTTTTTTTTTTTTTTTTTTTGTAGTAGTAGTAGTTTTTATAGTATCTCAGTGTATTATAGTATTTCATTAGTAATGTGGTACAGTTTATAATAATATTCTGAATAGTTTTATTTTATTGTTTTGTTTTGTTTTGTTTTGTTTTGTTTTGTTTTGTTTTGTTATTTTATTTTATTTTATTTTATTTTATTTTATTTTATTGTTTTGTTTTATTTTAATTAACATTTTAGTATCTGTGTTGTGTTTTTGTCATTTTTATTTGTCATTTGTATTTTTTAAATATGTCTTTGTAGTTTTATTAATTTTTATTTCAGTTTAAGTTTTATTATTGTAGAATGTCAAGTTAAACCAAATGAAAACGAGAAATGCTGCAACTGGTAGAAAATAATTTTTATAGTTTGATAGTGTCTTTCTGTGTGCCAAAAATGTTGTTTTTTCCAAAGTTTGCAATCCTGTAACTTGAGAAGTATTAAAGGTGTCTCAATATTCTTTTAGAATTTGGTTCCTAACAAGCTTTTCTATTGTTATCCTCTTTTTTTAAGGCCCAATATGATTCACTTCCAGATGTACGGGGATCTCAGTGCGGCTCCATGAGTGAATTGTTAAATTGCACACATTTCAGTGGTCAGAAACCAAATGTGAGTCACTTTGCGTACAGCTGATACTTTTATCTATTAAAAACATAACTTTCTGAATTCCAAAAATATAATTTTTCCAAAGTGTGTATGCCTGTAACTCAAACCAATTGGTTCCTAATCTTTTTTTGTGTGTGTATCAACATTTTTGAACATTTATGTGTTTCATTTCCAGAGATTTGGGGATCTCAATGCGACTCTGTGTGTAAATTGTTGCATTTTCCCCATGTTCAGTGGTCAAAAACCAAATGTTAGTCTTTGCATGCAGCTGATACTTTTTTTATTTTAAAGAATGTCTGAAGAACAAATCATGTTGAAACTACAACTTCCCTCCACAGCTGCATAGAACAGACCTGTTTGAGTGCCAAAAATATTGTTTTTTCCAAAGTTTGCATGTCTGTAACTCAAGAAGTATTAAAGCTAGCTTAATTTTCTTTTAGATTCTAGTTCTTAACAAACTTTAAATTTGTTATGCTAATTTTTAAGGCCCTACAGTATATGGTTCATTTTCAGAGATATGCGTATCCCAATGAGGCTCCATGTCCAAACTGTTGCATTTTTCCCATTTTCAGTGGTCGAAAACCAAATGTGGGTCACTTTACATGCAGCTTATTCTTCTTCCTTTTAAAGAGGAATATCTGAAGAATAAAAAATCTTGAAACTAAAAGCATCTCTTATTTTCCCTCTGTCAAAAGAACTGCATAGAACATAACATATCGAGTGCCAAAAACATTATTTTTCAAACTTCAAGTGCCTGTAACTCAAGAAATATTAAAGATATCTTTATATCCCTTTAGATGTTGGTTCTTAACAAACTTTTCTTTTGTTAAATTTTTTTTCAAGGCCCTGTATGATTCATTTCCAGAGATATGAGGATCTCAGTGTGGCTCCATGGGTAAAATTGCACAATTTTCAGTGGTCAAAAACCAAACGTTTGCATACCTTGATACTTTTTTCTATTAAAGACATACCTTTCTGAGTGCCAAAATATTATTTATCCAAAGTTTGCTTGCTTGAAACTCAAGAAGTACTGAAGATATCACTTTATGCAGTTGTATAACTTTATATTATATTGTATAACTCCGGACTGGTGCTGCAAGCGGCGTACTGAATCAGTGTATTTATTTAGAGTAATCTGCTCCTCCGGAATGGACCAACTCAATCGCTCCATTGTGTGTGCGCAGCCGTCTTCGTAAAGGTAATTGCTCCAACCTGCGCGGCGATAATGGATCCTGGATGAAGTATTGACCGCCTCTGGATTTTGATTAAGGGCCTGCGGGGCAGAACATGTCTTAATGAAAGTGAGGAATCAGCATTCAAGGTGGCAGCGTCCACTTGCTGATTACGTGTGGATCTCGAGTGAAAGGAGATGCTAAATTAAAGTGTCTTTGCCGATAAAAATGTTCTGTATTTCTTAATGGTGTAAGTAGAGGAGGTTATTAGTGTCATTATGGCCTGGAGAAGGTCAGTGCTAATCAGTTTTGATTTGGATCCAGAATATCTCACGTTCATCAGTCAACCATTAGAGTTCATGAAGAATTTATCGCATTTCACACCGCCGATCTCGCCGGGTTATGCAAATGCATCTCTCTTTAAAGTATTATTAGCAGGATGTGAGAACTGGCAAGTGAAATGACATCGGATTTACAATAAGTGACATTTGGAAGAGCTTAAGGAGTCACGCTTGAGAAAGCAGTAAATCTGTACAATTCAAACGATGGTTAATTGCCCGCCGGATGTGCCGCGGCAAAGAAGAATCACACGTAGAATCTCTTTAACATCTCAATCGTTTCTCCTAGACATATATGGAGTAAATGGAGAGCAAACCTCTGAGAAAAAGGCTTGATAATCTCACAACGACCACGTTTCTCATCAGATTCTTCAGTCGTAGCGCTAGACTCTCATTTTGTGACTATCGATTCATTTGTGTCTCTTTTTCGTAAATGCTCATTGAATGATCTCAGCTGCACTACAATGATTGTTTTTGTACAATCTCACTGTTATATATACAGTACCGGTCAAAAGTTTGGAAACATTACTATTTTTAATGTTTTTGAAAGACGTTTCTTCTGCTCATCAAGCCTCCATTTATTTGATCAAAAATACAGAAAAAAATGTAATATTGTGATATATTATTACGATTTAAAATAATTGTTTTTTTCAATTTATTATACTTTAAATTATATCATTTATTTCTGTGATGCAAAGCTTAATTATTAGGATCATTATCACATGATCCTTTAGAAATCATTCTAATATGATGATTCATTATCAAAGTTGGAAACAGTTCTGCTGCTTAATATTTTTTCAGAACATGTGATACTTTTTTAGGATACTTTGATGAATAAAAAGTAAAAAAAAAGAAAATAAATAAAAAAAAGAAGCTATGTTTTTAAAAAAATATATTAATATTTTGTAATAACAATATACACTACTGGTCAGTAATTTGGGGTCAGTAATTTCTTTCTTTCTTTTTTTTAAATAAAATCAATACTTTTATTCAGCAAGGATGTGTTAAATTGATAAAAAGTGATAGTAAAGAAAATATATTATTAGAAAATATATATTATTAGAATTTTATTTTTATTTTGAATAAATGCAGTTCTTTTTAACCTTTTCTTCATCAAATATATTAGACAGCAGAACTGTTTCCAACACTCATAATAAATCAGAATATTAGAATGATTTCTAAATGATCATGTGATAGACTGGATGTTACATGTGACACTGAAGGCTGGAGTAATGATGCTGAAAATTCAGCTTTGCATCACAGGAATATTTTTTTTTTTTTTTAAGTATATTCAAATAGAAAACTATTATTTTAAGTTGTAATAATATTTCACAATATTACTGTTTTTTCTGTATTTTTGATCAAATAAATGCAGGCTTGATGAGCAGAAGAGACTTCTTTCAAAAACATGAAAAAATAGTAATGTTTCCAAACTTTTGACATGTACTGTATATATATTAGGGTTGCACCAATAGGATTTTTGGGGACCGATACCGATTTTAACAAACACTTATTGGCCTATTCCGATACCGATATTTGTCACTTCCTCTCTTATTTTAAATTTTGGCATTAAAATAGATAGTATTTTGATCATGTTTTAAATCAGCAAAGTTCAGTGCACCTCCATTAAATTCATATATATATGGTTTCATGGCATGACTGTAAATAATAAAATGTTACCAAACCTTGGAATATATGAGCAAAAAATAATATGAAAATAATAATATAATATATAATACTACAAATATAAGAAGCAATGTCTGTGTCCGGCGGGAATAGATGTGGCTAAATGATGGCAGGGCTGATGCTGTAATAACCATTGCTGGAGGACAGCGGTGGTCCATTGTGAAGGCCAGCAGGTGTGGGGTTGTGTCCCTCGCGTGAGGGATCGTCCTGCCAGCACAATGATAAGGAACGTCAGTCAGTCCTCCAGAGGAAAGTATAAACAGAAAGCAGCCGGCAGCACCTTAAAATGATGTTTTTTCTCCTCTGAGAAAAGCTGGTGAAGGCATTGAGTGATTTAATCTGTCGCAGTATTTCACTCGCTCTGTGACAGCGAGTAAATCTTTATCTTCTGTTGCTAGTTGCGCAGATCAACAGAATTTTGTTTTTTTAGCTTTTATAAGGGTTTTAATGGCAGAACGTTACTTGAAATTCATTCACTGTGTATAAGAAAAGGATTACATGCTGAGATACAATACTAGCAATTTTCTTTTATTTTATAAGTGCAAAAAATAAAGCACTCAGTGCTTTTAAAATCCACGACAAACGTTTCAGTCGTTCAGCACATGTTAATTACTTTCTTGGGTAAGACCAATCGACAGCTGAGATTTTGTGTTAATGAACGCAGAAGTGCAATGAATAGAGTGATAGTAAATCACCAGTTGGCCAAAATTTTGCAGTTTAATCATTCAGTTAATGATTTTTTGTTGTTGTGGAATAGTGTTATGTAGAGTTTAAATCTTAAATGCATACATTTTAATTTTAGCGAACCTGCATGTCTTATGTCCTTCATGATGTCTTCTGCTGTGAGTTGCATGACCATGTATTGTTTCTCGTGTGGTCAGATCTGGACGAGCCTGTGGTGACGGTTCATCAGAGTATTGGTGAAGCTAAAGAGCAGTTCTACTACGAGCGGACGGTGTTTCTGCGCTGCATCGCTAACTCCAACCCTCCCATCCGCTACAGCTGGTACCGCGGACGAGATGTTCTCTCGCAGGGCTCCGATAAAGGCGTGGAGATCTATGAGCCCTTCTTTACCCAGGTAAGAATGTAACCCTTGCTCAAAATACTGCTGTAATACTGTGTTTTTTGGGCACTAGCATGTTGATAATGTATCTGCTCAATTAATAAAAGTAATCTATGATAATCATGATACACTTCTATGAAAATATAAATACCTTCATTCAGCATGGATGCCTCGAAAAAAAGTCACAACTGTGAGTTTAAATCTAGCATTTCTGAATTTTTCTTAGAATTGCAATTATATTTCTCTCAATTCTGATATTTTTCTTAGAATTGCAGGTTTATTTCTCATAATTCTAACTTATTTCTTAGAATTGCACGCTTATTTCTTGCAATTCTAACTTTTTTCTTAGAATTGCATTTTTTATTTCTTGCAATTCTGATATTTTTCTTTTAATTCTAACTTTTTTATTAGAACTGAAATTTTATTTCCCGCAATTCTGATATTATTCTTAGAATTGCAATTTTATTTCTCGCAATTCTGAAATTATTCTTAGAATTGCAATTTTATTTCTCGCAATTCTGATATTATTCTTAGAATTGCAATTTTATTTCTCGCAATTCTGATATTTTAGAATTGCAAGTTCATTTCTTATAATTCTAACATTTTTCTTAGAATTGCAATTTTATTTCTTGCAATTCTGACTTTTTTCTTAGAATTGCAAGTCTATTTCTCATGATTCTAACTTTTTCTAAGAATTGCAATTTTCTCACAATTTTGATATTTTTCTTAGAATTGCAAGTTTATATTTTGCAATTCTGAGTTTAAATACTGCAATTCTGACTTTTTTCTTAAAATTGCAAGTTAATTTCTCGCAACTTTGAGTTTAAATCTTGCAGTTCTGGGAGAGAAAATAAAACATACAAAATGCATATAAACTTGCAATTACCTTTTTAATTGTTCTTTTTATCCTGTGGTGGAAACAGGATTCCATAGAAAACAGCTGTTTTACACTGTAATAATATTTCATATTTTTTTAGTGTATTTTTTATTAAATGCATGCAGCCTCAGTGAGCAGAAAGGACTACTGTACAGAAGAGATGGTAAAAAATTACCATCTAAGTCAAAAAAAAATGGTAATACTGTAGTACTTTCTGGTACTTTTTGTCGGTTGAATTAAAAAGTAAACTATTAGTTAGAATATTTCTGTCTTGCTGGTCTAGAATCAGTTTAATTAATTGTAGCAGCGTGAAGCGTGCTCATGTGTATGGATCGTGGGCCGTGTGTGATGAGAGTTAGCAGGCCGGTTTCACTGTCTTTTGTGTTTTTCTGCCGTCTGCTCGCTTCCCTCAACGCTTCCCCGCCGAGTGCGTCAGATCACCACATCTCAAGCTTCTTGCATTTGTTTTGTTGCTAAACGTCAGCTTCAGGTTTCACACGCGTGTCAGGCCGGAGAGGAGAGAGAAGCGCGGCGCTAGCGTGTGTCAGTGGAAGCCGTCAGGAGCGCATGTTGGTTTCGCTGTAGTTGTCATGAGAACAGCTATAGCAGCATCTTCCTGTCATCTGCCTCTTTATCATGTGTTTGTCACTGGTGCACCAACCCTACACCTAAACCTACCCCTCACAGAAAACTACTGGCAATTTTTGAATTTCATAAAACACCATTGTGTATGTTTTTTTATGTTGTTTTATGGGGACACAGGAAGTGTTCTCATAAACCATGTTTACGTTGTAGTACCCATGTCATTATACACATTTGTGTCCCCATAAACCATATTCTAGTACACACACACACACACACACACACACACACACACTTCTCTCTGATGTGGGTTGTGGATTGTTATTCTGATGGGTTTGGATGATATCAGCAGATCGCAGGTGAGCAGGTGTCATCGACTAATGAAATTATGTTCAGGAGCCTGAAAGCACGGCGAGTACTGGATGTGTGTGATACAGTGATCGGCTGTGATGAGCATCAAAGCATCGGCCTAAAGACCCCCTGCATCTGTGCAGTGAGACGATAAGATGCCGAAACTGTCGCTTCCACACATTAAAACTCCGAAGGTTGGCTTTGAAATGAGGAGCGCGGCTGAATGGAGCCGTAATGAGATCCAGATTAACGATGAATTCGTGATCAGGGGCGTGTCTAAGTGGTGTCCAGGGGTGGCAATGCCCCCCCCCGGAAATTTGTCTGGCCAACCCAGGCCCCAGGTGCCCCCCCCCCAGATGTCTTGCGATAGGCTTGTTTTTAGTAAATTTCTAACTGCATCTGGCATTGATGGATCCTGGCTTGTGCAGCTGCCTAGGGCCGCTTTCTTCTCCTCTTTATACTTAATTTTAGGTGGTTTCTATAGCGTGATATTTGACAAATATCGAGCGCGCATAATGTTCCGTGATCCTTGTAATGCGCGAGGACGAATCTCTCCACTCGCATGCGGCTTTCCTTCACTCACACAAAACTGGACTTGTGCTTTTAAATATACACTGTTCTTTTATGAATCAGCTCTGCTCTCGCTCAGATATTGTGTGTACACACTCAAACATTGTCTGACTAGAAGAGCTTTTTCTCACTAAATGGAAGCAAGCTGATTATAGTCAGCCTTCTCTATTTATTTATTTTATTAATAGCCTGCTTATTTTAGTTAAATGCTTAAATTGTAAATATACATATTCATTTATTTTATTTAGTGCGTTTGTATTTTGTTGTTTTTGTAATAAAAGCGTAATAACCAGGTTCAAGAAATCATTGAGGGTGCTCTAGTCTTAATGTACATTTTCACATATTTTGTCCCGTCTATTGCGATGGTTATCACTATGTAAATCACTGCTACTTCAAAGAGTGAATCCCGCATAAATATGCAGACGTCATTCCCGAAACTTTGTGTCTGAACCCCGAACATTATCAGGAAGGCTATTCCAGAGTTTGGGAGCCAAATGCGAAAAAGCTCTACCTCCTTTAGTGGACTTTGCTATCCTAGGTACTACCAGAAGTCCAGCGTTTTGTGATACGGAAATTAATAGGTAGCCAGTGCAGAGACTGTAGTATTGGGGTAATATGATCATATTTTCTTGACCTGATAAGGACTCTAGCCGCTGCATTTTGTACTACCTGTAGCTTGTTTATTGAGGATGCAGGACAACCACCTAGCAGTGCATTACAATAGTCCAGTCTAGAGGTCATGAATGCATGAACTAGCTTTTCTGCATCAGGAACAGGGAACATGTTTCGTAGCTTGGCAATGTTTCTAAGATGGAAGAAAACTGTTTTTGTAACATGGGAAATATGATTTTCAAAAGACAAGTTGCTGTCTAATATAACACCCAGATTTTTGACTGTAGATAATTTAGAAGTTTCACCTGGTCTTGTTGAGATATATAGTTGAGTATCATCAGCATAACAGTAGAAACTAATCCCGTATTTTCTAATGATATTACCAAGGGGCAACATGTATATTAAAAATAGCAGAGGAGCTAGGACAGATCCTTGTGGCACTCCATATTTTACTAGTGATGAATGAGATGACTCCCCATTTAAATAAACAAATTGGTAGCGATCGGAAAGGAAGGATCTAAACCATCTTAAAGCCTGCCCTTGGATACCTGTATAGTTTTGTAATCTATCTATGAGTATGTCGTGATCTATGGTGTCGAACGCAGCACTAAGATCAAGTAAAACTAGCAATGAGATGCAGCCTTGGTCTGAAGCAAGAAGCAAGTCATTTATAATTTTTACAAGTGCAATGAATGTGAAATGTGAAATTCTTCATAGAGATAATTTTTTTGCATGAAGGAGCACAATTGAGCAGACACAACTTTTTCTAAAATTTTAGACATAAATGGAAGATTTGAAATGGGTCTGTAATTTGCCAGTTCACTAGGATCTAGTTGTGGTTTCTTAATAAGAGGCTTAATAACCGCCAGCTTGAATGGTTTTGGGACATGACCTAAAGATAACGACGAGTTAATAATATTGAGAAGCGGTTCTTCTGCTACAGGTAACAGCTCTTTCAGAACTCTTTTTCATTCATTTGGATTATACAGTACATAAATTAATAAAATTCTAAACTATATATATACAGTATATATAGTTATTTTTATTTCAGTTTTAGTTATTTTAAACTAAATGAAAATGAGAAATGTAGCTGGAATATTTTTTATATATAATTTGTTTTATTTTAGTAAGTGTTTCTTTTATTTAAAGTAAAGAAAATCTATTTATTTTATTTTTAATGGGATTAGCTTAATTTAAGTTAATGCTATATTAACCCTGCTTGTTCAACTAAGAGATAATCACCATATTTACATTGAACCCATCATATTTAAAAAATATAATATTAATTACATAATAAAATATCATATTTATTGTTAATATCATATTTATAAGCCATATTTAGTTATTCTGGGATCTCCTTCACACAGCGTAAAAAGCTATCAGAATATTTAAATTTTTTAATGACAATAAAATATTTTTCCTCATAATAAACAGAAAATGCACTCAAAAATCATCATAGTTCATTATTAACTATTTGCATTTTATTTTATTTTATTTTATTTTATTTTATTTTATTTTATTTTATTTTATTTAAATAATCATATTTTAAAATGCATTTGTTCAAATTTCTTAAAATCAGCATAAATATAATATACTGTATATAATGTAGTTATTGTGTTTAAAACACATTCAGAAATCTGAGCCGTTTCATTGATGTATGACTGACAAATATGCATCACATTACGTTTATTAGTTTATAAAACTGTAATCCAAATGTGTGGAAATTTTATATGCAATTCAAACATAAATATAGGCCCAAATGGTTAGTGCACTTACTACAGGTACAGAAACCACTGAAGAATCCAGACCTACACCCTACAGCTTCTCCAGATATTTATTATTGAAACTAAATCAGTATTTCCTTCAAGGTTTAGTAGGATTTCATCTTCAGATGCTAAGAGCATTTACAGTAAAAAATTGGAAACGAGCAATTACTAAGTTGTGCCGTGGGGATGAATTAGTTTGTTGCTTCTGGCGATATCTATCTGGAGTTGACATGTGCAGCATGTGCTAATGCATGCATTAATGCGCTATAGCTTTCGTGTTGTGGTTACTATCCCACATCTGTGACCCTGTGGAAATGATTTCTCAGAGATCGGGCTCATGTTAACAGCTCTCCTCAGATGGGGAAACTGGGTCGTGAGATCAAACTGCAGCACAATGCCGCTGTGTAAACCCGTCAGGTGGAAATACACCAGCAAGCCTGTAACCATGTCTTCAACAATTTGATTTTGGTTTATATCGAGTTGTAATGTTTTTTTTTTTGTTTTTGTTTTTTTTCATATTATTAAATAAAAATAATTCAATATTTTTGTTTAAATATATAATATAAAGACTTAAATGATTAATAATAATATATTAGAAATATTATGTATGAAATATATAATAAAAAAAATAAAAAAATTAATTATTGTTAATAATTTTCAATATATAAATATTATGTGTAAAATATATAATGTAAAAATATAATACATAATTAAATTATTATTATATTATTGATATGTAATATAACATTTAAGTAATTAAATTATTCATAATAATATATACTAGGAAAATATTGTGAATAAAATATATAATATAAAAATATTATGTGTAAAATATATAACATAAAATGTAATATAAATTATTAAATTATTGAATAATATATAAGTAATATTATCTATAAAACATATAATAAAACATATGACAATTATATTATTAATAGTAATATAAAATATAATATAAAAATATAATGCATTTCTTATAATAATATGTAATCTGAAAATATTATCTATAAAGTATATAATTTAAAAAGATAATAATTCAATTACTTTTCATAAAATATAATATTATGAAATATAATATAAAAATATCATAATTTAATAATATATATATTATAAAATGTTATATGTAAAATATATAATATACACATACTTAATATATAGGATTTAAATGGATTTAAGGGAATGAAGAAAAAGCACACTAATGAGAATTTAATTTGTAAAGTAACCAATTTGATATATTTGGAAACAAATCTGCATCAGATATTGTTCATGTCACATTTTGTGTGAAGTATGTTTGACAGTTTGTGATTGTGTTTTGTTTTTTATAGTTCTGTTCTTTTGAAGGTAAGTGCTTGTGTTTAATACATCGGTTCTCCTGCAGTAACATGGCACAGACGGCTTTTCTTTCTATCCGCTCTGAGCTCAGGGGGAAACCAAAGATCTTGAAGCTGAAGAAAACCTGAGACCCAAGGACACTAACCCAACTACAGCTGCATACGCCTCCCATCAGGAACGTAGTGCGGCATCGCCGAACCGCAGAGTCCCCTCTTCAGACTCACCAATAAAACAGGTGAGGCTCTTAAAGAGACCAGATTCATTTCCATTCCACCACCCGCTGTTTTACGAGGAAGTTGCATTTTCAGTTGAGAAAAAAAAAAAAAAAATGGGTTGTTCATTTTTCAGTTGAGATGGTTAGATTTATTAGCCTGTTTTTACTCATATTGTTTGTCTTTTTATTTTTATTTCAGTTTTAGTTCTAGGAATTTTAATTACTTTTTTCAGTTTAGTCTTATTTTATTTCCAAGGCAACATTTTTAAGTTTAAGCTTTTCTAATATTCTAATATATCTAATATTTAATTTAATTTAATTTTTCAGCGTAATTGCATTTAACAGAAGCTCATTTTAATAGATTTTTAATAATGAACCCAAAATTTCTTTGTATATCTTTGTAATTTTAATACTTCAGCTTAAACTTATTTAATTGTTCATTTATTTCCAAGAAAACATTTTCATTTAAGTTTTTTTTTAAGTTTAAACATTTCATCTAACATTTTATTTTATTTCTGCTCTATAGAATTTTAAAAAAATAAAAAATGTGAACTATTTTAATAGTAGATATTTCTGCTCTATAGAATTTTAAAAAAATAAAAAATGTGAACTATTTTAATAGTAGAGGAAGCAAGCAGGCTCACAAAAGCCTCAACCACATATTACAGACCACAAAACACCATCCCACTGGCACTGAGGCGAGAATCATAAAACTTTGCTGAAGACCTTTTGATTGAATATGTCGAACACCCCCCCTCCGGTTCCACCCCCGTTCTGAACTATATCTCTTTACTGAACTGAGTGGAATCAAAGTTTTGGTGTGTACCTTTTATTGAATATTCGAACACCCCCCCATCCGTTCTGACTATCTCTTTACACAACCGTGAACTCCCAGTTAAGTCTGTACTGTATACTTGGGGACTGCTGAAAGAATTATTTGGTGCTCCCACTGCCCACCCTTCAAGAACTGTATACATCCAGAGTGAGGAAAAGGGCTCAGAAAATCACTCTGGATCCCTCATATCCAAGTTATTCCCTTTTTAAACTTTTGTCGTCTGGCTGGCTGGGCGCTTCAAGCCCCCCCCCACACCCGCAAAAAAAAAATGTGTTTTACCCAGGACCGTCAGGCACAAGAACATTTTCTTCCCCCAGGATATCTACCTCATGAACAGTTGAGTGAATGTTCCCCCCATTGGCAACCTAAAAGAATATGGCAATAAGCCTTATAGTTATTTGTTAACCCACCTACCTCCTAGACAGTACATCCTAGTACACCCCTGCATCTCTTTTTTTTCTATTATTTTATATAGCATCTGTACGATAAAATTTATTTTACTTTTTTTTTTTTTTTATTTTTTTTTTTTTTTTTTTTATTTTTTTTTTTATTTTTTTTTTATTTTTTGTGTATTTTTATTCTCTTGTTTTCTTATTCTAGCATCTCTTGTGTTGTTGTGTGTTGTCTCTGTGCACCGGAAGCTTGTGACACTAAAACAAATTCCTTGTATGCGCAGGCTTACTTGGCAATAAAGCTCTATCTGATTCTTAATTATGAGATTTTATTTTTTTATTTTCTTATTTCACTTTTATTTAAATAAAAGTTTTAGTAATTTTGTTGTTTTTTGTCTTTTTTATTATTATTTTATAATTTTTTAATGTCTATATAATTTGTATTCATTTTTATTTATTAATTTTAGTTTATTTAGATTAATTTTAGTATTATTTTTTATTTTCATTTTAATTTTTTTTTTTTTTATTTTTTTAGTTTTTGTTTTTAGTTGAGATTAAAGGTTTAAAGTTTAATTTTATGAGCATCAGTGTTCACTGTGGTTTCAGCTCCCGCCTCCATCAAGCTGCTGGTTGAGGATCCGATCGTGGTGAATTCCGGTCAGAACGGGTGTCCTCTGGTGTCTCTGGTCTGCATCACCACCGGAGGAGAGCCCACGCCGAGCCTGAACTGGACCCTCAGCTCCGGATCTCTGCCGGAGAAGAGCCTGATGAAGGACGGGACGCTCACGCTGCCCGCTATCGCCTCGGAGGACGCGGGCGTCTACAGCTGCATCGCCAGCAACAACGTGGGCAACCCAGCAAAGAAATCCACCACCATCATCGTTAGAGGTCAGCTTCACTTTACACTGAGAATCTCTCTTTAGCCAGTTTGTGTCGATGAATCGTTCAAACCACTTATGATTCATTTCTGCATCTCGCTCCTTTAGTTTATCCAGTTGTGTCGATGAATCGTTCAAACCCACTTATGCTTTCCTATTTGTGAGATCGCTCTTTAGCCAGTTTGTGTGCGATGGACTCGCTTCGCCAGTTTGTGTCGATGAATCGTTCAAACCACTTATGATTCATTTGTGAATCGCTCTTTAGCCAGTTTGTGTCGATGAATCGTTCAAACCATTTATGATTCATTTGTGAATCGCTCTTTTGAAACCACTTTGCAAATCATTCTGATTGTTTTGTTTCATTTTTGTTAAATTTCATTTTTGATCAGTTTTATTTGATGTACTTTGTATTTCCTGCACTGTTTACACGTTCAATCTTCTGGCTGTTTGTCTGATGTTCAGGAGTGATGTACAATGGTGTTTTGCTCTGAAGCTAATGTTGTTCCTGGCGGCTCTTTCAGTCTGTTAGCATGTGAATGTCGATCAGATTCGTCTCAGAGTGCTCCAGCGCTTCAGCACATTACTGTCAGGTTATTATTACATTATTACAGACACATTACTGTCAGATCATTTGAGTAAATCTCAGAACCTCTCAGGACATTTTCAGTCCTTATTCACCCCAAAATCACAAGGGAAAAAGCATATCATATATATAATATTTTTTGTTTTTGTACAAATGGACATCTGAGGGTCTATGTCATATATATAATATTTTGTACAATGGAATTGAGGTCTGTTTTAAAATATTAAAAAAGTTTTCATAAATCTCATGCCTTTGCCTTTGGCTTTTTGCACATTACAGCCAAAATGATTATTAGGCACCATTAAAATTAAGTCATTTAGGTGAATCTCATGAAATATGGCCTGAAGAAATTCTCAGGCATATTTCACCACAAATTGCTAAGGGAAAAGGCATATTTTGTGCTATATTATCATTAATGTAAATATGTTTTTATTTATAAAAAAATTATAAAAATAAAATTTGTAAGATAGAATGAATGAATGAATGAATATATATATATATATATAGATATATATATATAAATCGATATATTTAGATATATATATATATATATATTATAGATATATATATATATATATAATTAATCTGTAGAAAAGATCACTGTGTCCAGTAAGTAATATTTAATTTTTTATTGTTAAAGTATCTTGACGTGTTCCCTAACGCTTTGCAAACTGTAGATTAATGTGAGAGTTTTTTATTGTTGATAGCGTTTGTTTTGTGTTTTATTGTGTTTTCTGTATGTGGTTTTGGTCTTGTGGACGCGTGTATGTGTGTGTTTATGTTTGTTTGTCACACTAGTCCTTGAAAAGCCCTGGTCGGTTCGTCTGTGTTCAGCAGATGGAGGCTTTACTCCACAGCCTGTCGTGACTTTGACTTTGGCCTGTTCCTCCAGTATCCCAGCATGCTCTTGGCATGCCAGAGGCCCTCCATCATGATCCTGCTCTGGATTAAAGGATCCGCTCTCCTTTCCAAAAGTGGGTCAGTTTGCAGCGTTTGGCCACACAGAGCTCTTGTTTTCCTCTGTTTTCCTCCGGTCGCTCCGTTATCAGATGGCTTTTACATTTTAATGATTGATTCTGTTGATATTGTGAATTGAACCTCTTCCTCTTTTTACATTTATTTAATTCACTGATATCATATGTGTCATTAAATTGGTGTAATTTATTTTATATATTTAAATTCAGTTTTTCCATGCCGTCACCTGAAAGCAGCTTGCTACTCGTTTGGAATTATCTTTTTGGAAATTATTGAATTTTTCTGAAATGTTGTAAAATAAATTACGTTTATAGTGAGCACAAATGAATTTTAGTGAATCTAAGTGTCAGCTGATTTATACGTACCTAAAAATTTAAGTAATATATTTTAAGTTTTGTTTATACATAATACAATTGTATTGATTTATGCAATTTATTTATTTATTTTAAATAATAGTAACATAGTGCATTTATTTATTTAAATTATTATTTATTTAAATTATAAATTATTTATTTATTTAAAATCAAATGCATAAACATTAAAAATTATTGTTTATTTATTTATTTATTTATTTGAAAAACATTAATGCTTTACTTATTTTACATAACAGCAATGGGAATTATTTATTTATTTATTTAACTGTTATTAGAACTGCTATTTAATTATTTATGCATTTATTTTAAATAACAGTAGTGAAAATATTATTTATTTATTGTGACTAACAGTAAAGAGAATTTTATATTTATTTATATTGAATAACAGAAATTAGAATTATTTGTATTTATTTTGAAAAGTGCAATACTGATAAAGGTTTATTTATTAATTAATTAATCCGTTCATTCATTCATTTACTTTGAATAACAGTAAACTTTTAATTGCTATTTGTTTTATTTATATATTTATTTTAAATAACAGTATTAAGAACTGTTATTTATTTATTTTGAATAACAGTGAAGATAACTTTATTCAGTTTTTTTTTTTATGTATTTGTTTTAAATAACAGTAATCAGGACTATTTATGCATGTATTTAGAAAAATTGTACTGAGTGGTGCTCATTTATTTATTTTAAAGAACAGTGATGAAAGCTATTCTTTAATTAATTTTATTTATTTATTTTGAATAACAGAAATAAGAACCGTTTTATAACAGCAGCTTGTGACGTTTCTAGTCTCCGACTTCCTCATTTGGAATCAACTTTGAAATTAATTTGTTTAACTAAATTAATTTTTTGTTTAATTTTTTTTTTTAAAATAATTTTTTTTTTTGAATTTTTTTTTAGCTGATGATTGGTGTTGTTGGAGAGGCTTAGTAACTGCCTGGTTTGAAGTTTTTGGGTTCATTAACTGATGGTTTGTTGACGAATAAATAATTTTCAGAAGAGGATCTAAGACTTCTGGAAGCACCTCTTTTAGTAGCTTAGATAGAATAGGGTCTAATATATATGTTGTTGGTTTAGATTTATGCAATTCTTCCTGTCCTATAGCAGAGAATGAGTGGAATTGATCCTCAGGGGATCTATAGTGCACTATCTGATGCGATACTGTGGCTGACAGCTGTAGCGATCAATAGTATCGATCTTAGAAGTAAAGAAGTCCATAAAGTCATTACTGCTGTGTTGTTGGGAGTGGTCTGTGTCTGTTGATGCTTTATTTTTCATTAATTTAGCCACTGTCTTGAATAAATGCTTGAGGTTGTGTTTGTTCTCTTCTAAGAGAGACAAAAAGTAAGTAGATCTAGTAGTTTTTAGAGCTTTTCTGTAGGAGGAAGTACTTTCCCTCCATGCAATATGAAATACCTCTAGTTTTGTTTTTTTTGCCCATGCAATATGAAATACCTCTAGTTTTGTTTTCTTCTGGCTGCGCTCCATTCTCCAGACTGCTCTCTTTAAGAGAATGCACTTGTTATAACACAGTGTCAAACTGTTTTCCTCCTTCTTTAATCTTCTTTAATGCCAAGCTTTATCATTTGTTTATCTGTATTATATCTGTTTTTTATTTGTCGAACATCAATTAAGTTGTTTTGGACGTTTTTTGTATTTGCTAGTTCGGTAACAGACACAGTCTCTAAAGCAGTGGTCACCAACCTTTTAAAGCCCAAGATTCCTGACCTCAGCTTTTATGAATGACAAGATCTGCCTGTTGAAGAATTTATAGAAAAAGACATCCCAGATTACTTCCAATTTGAGGCCTTTTATTTAGTATTGTAATTAGTGATGCACTGATCATAGCCGATTCAGAATCAGATGTTTGTTTGTTTTTTAACTAGCAAATTTGCTGATTCTGATACTGATTTTTTAAAGCAAATTTATTTATTGGCTATTTGCTTTATAAAAAAAAAAAACTGTGACCATTTGAACTTAGTGGCAACCACTGCATTTTAATCACAATCCAAACAAAGATGCTACACACGTTGCACGAGCAGTTGTTTTTGATTTGAATTAGATTGTATAATTTCAAGATTTAAAACAAAAAAGGTTTCAGGTTTTATTTATTTATTTTATTTTTTGCTAAGTAAAACCATAGACTGTATAAAATAAAACACATCTGCATGAAACAAACACAGCAGGTCTGAATAAGGCGCAAATTCATTCTCTGACAGCAGGTGGCGCTTATGAACCAGCCACAATATATAGTTTCCTTGGTTACCGCTGTAAACAAAGCAGAGTTGCGCTGCATACAGTGGTAAGAGGAGAAGAAAATTGCCAACAAAACTTTTCGAGACTCAGGAGTGATGTACATTTCTTTATCACTGCCACAGAAGATCCCCAAAATTACAATTTTGAATGGAGAAATGTAATGCATTTTTTGTACTTATTTTACTGTTATTTTCGGGATCTACTGGGACAGTGATAAAGATCTACCAGTCGATTGCAATTGACGGGTTGGCGATATCTAGGTGAAAAAGTCTCTATGTTTTGAGAATTAACTGACTTCTGTGTCGTGGGCGGCTAGCAGACGGTCGGTTCCTGACCTGGGCCCCAGTTAGCCAAGTACAAACTCTGGGTAGAAACATCTGCGCTTGTGAAAACAGACTCGTGCTCTCATGCACCGTGTGATCTGGTGACGCTCGTGTGCAGCTTGTAAGTCAACATGTGAACGACCGTCGTCACATTCACAGTGGAGCAGATCGAGCTGGAGCCGCATGACTTTCCATCTGTGGAGACGTGTGTGTGTGAGTGTGTGTGTGTGTGTCAGCAGAATCTCTCTGGGAATAGTTCCTCCTCAGGCGTGTCTCCTTGAGTAAAGCCACGGCTCAGGTAGAGACGCCATCTGTCCCGTCACACACGCTCGTTATGAACGGCCTCGTTAGACGACACAAGGACAGTCACATGACCACAGAGGAGCGTTCGGTCAGGTCAGCTGCTCTGGACGGTGGATGGAGGGAAACTCATCACAATTTTTTTCTCAAATCCCTCTCTGGGTGACACTTGTGTAGTTTTTAGTTGATCTGTAACAGTGCTGGTCTGTATGTGAACGATGGAGATGAATCTGTGAGATTGTCACAGATGTGGTTTGATGTGCTTTGTGGTGTGAACACAAAGCTCTTTGGGTTTCTTTATTTTCATGTTTCAGTTCCAGTATTCCATATTGGGCTGCTACTAGTAGTCATACAAAGCATCGTGCTTTTATATGCAGCATAAGATGTGATCCACAACTCCACAACTACTTCATGTTGACCAGATTTATTTTAGTTTTGTATTTTTATTTATTGTTTTTGTTTTCATTTCTGTTTTATTTTAATTTTATCTATGCAGTTTTTGTTAGGTTTTTCAGGGTTTTCTAGGATTAGTTTAAGTTTCATAAATTTCAGAGTTTTATTGTATTATGTATTTTATTTTATTTTATTTATATATTATTGCACTTTATCATTTAAAAAGGTTTATATTTCTCAGCACAGTCTAGTGTTAGTTTTCTCTGGTTGTATTTTCATTTATATTTTCATTTTTTTTTTTTTGTTTTTTTTATTTTTTTGTTTTCAGATTTTATATCTAAAATAAAAATGATTGTTGGTTTTTTTTTTTTTGTTTTTTTTGTTTTTTTCTGTTATATTTTTTTTTTTTTTTCAGGTTGATTTAAGGTATTTAAAATTAGTGTTTTAAGTTTTACTTTTATTTCAGTTAACCAAAAAGTTTTAATGTAGTTTTAGTTTTTTTCAGTTAATGAAAAGGTTTTGATTTAGTTTTAGTTTTTATTGTTTAATGAAAATATTTTTATTTTTGTTTTTATTTCAATTAAAATTGTTTTTGTTTTAATTAACAAAAAATAATTTACACAATTTAATTGAATATTTAAATAAAAATTATATAAAATAATTATTTTTCATTTTATATTTTTTTATTTTTATTTAATTTATATTAAATTATATAAATATATATTGTGATTTGTATTATGTTGATGGACTCATGTTGTCAAGCTTGTTCTGTTGGAAGAATATCCATCCATCTTAGCTAATGGTTTGTTCTATTTATATTCACACAATATATAGTGCATTTGTGTTGAGTTATGTGAGGTCTTGATGAAGTACAGCATGTGTAGATATAGAGAGCGTCCGTATCACTCATGCAGCTGAGAACACATTTCATTCAGTGTATTAGAGATCTGTTATGCAGCTCGTCACATGTTGGATCCTGAAATGAATAATAATGTTCACTCTTGAATTTATTCCAAGAATGTCTGACATGAGCTGCGCTGTATATCTACAGTGTGAACATGAAAGGTTTTTTTTTTTTCATTTTGAGCTCCAGTGATGAATATATATAGCACATTATTATAATACGTCTGGAGAGTTTTGTGGATTCTTACTTTCTTTGTTTTCTTTTTTCTTTACTCTTGAATATACTTATTACATTTTCTTCATAACAAAATAAGCCATTATAAATTCAAATATGATGTATAAATACTTAATTCTACATTTTATTAATGTATGTGTGTGTATATATATATATATATCACTTCGGATCAATTTAATGCATCCTTGATAAATGAAAGTCATTTTTTAATTTGTTTCATTTGTAATTTTTCATTTGTGGTAGGATAATGGAACACAAAAGAAGTCTCTGGGGTATATTTGTAGCAATAGCCAAAAATACATTGTATGGGTCAAAATTATAGATTTTTCTTTTATGACAAAAATCATTAGGATATTAAGTAAAGATCATGTTCCATGAAGATATTTAGTAAATTTACTACCGTAAATATATCAAAACTTAATTTTTGATTAGTAATATGCATTGCCAAGAACTTCATTTGAACAACTTTAAAGATGATTTTTCTCAATATTTATATTTTTTTTGCACCCTCAGATTCCAGATTTTCAAATAGTTGTATCTCAGACAAATATGGTCCTCCTAACAAACCACACATCAATGCAAAGATTATTTATTCAGCTTTCAGGTGATGCATAAATCTCAATTTCAAAAATTTGACATTTAAGACTAGTTTTGTCGTCCAGGGTCATATATATATCCAATGCAAGTTTATATATATATATATATATATATATATATTATATATATATATAAATATAATAAATTATTACTTTTATTTATGAAGGACACATTAAATGGAAAAAGGTATATGCATATGTACTGTGTGTATATGTATATATATATATATATATATATATTATATATATATATATTATATATATATCTATATATATACTATATTTATATACACACACACACAAGACACACAAATTAAATTTTTGTGTATATATGAATGAATATATATATATATATATATATATATATATATATATATATAGGTTATACACAGCATAAAGAAGTGTTTTATACACTATAAAGTAAGATTTTTTTACATTTATATATATTTTTTTTAATTACCAAAAATATGTTGGTAGAAAATAAATGTATTTTGAAACATATTTTAGCATATATATATAAAATGTCACAATGCAATAAATAAATCAGTCAATCAATGAAAAAAAAAATATATGGTACTAAAAGTAATACAAACCAATAAAAAATGTATTTTGCTAAATCAGTCAATCAGTCAATCTTATTTTTGGCTGTGAGATGTGCGGACATGTTCCTGTCTGTTTCAAGAGATTCACAATTACATGTTTTTGTTGTTGAGGATCTGAGTTTTTAGCTGTGGTTGGGGAATATGATCTGCATTTCTGAGGCTGTGTGAGCTGCTTCAGCTGCGTCATTATAACCCAGCTTTGCATTAGCATCTGGAGTGTCCCTGCGTTTCATAAGCGTCTGCTTTTATCTGGTCTGGCTGTGGAAGCGCGAGTGTTTTCTGCGTTCAGTCACACAAACATCAAAGCAAAGGCCGCAGCATCAATAATGCATCGGCAGCGTGCTTCTGTGTTTGCTGCTGCGCTGCTCTTAAAGCGTCGCAGGACTGTCCTCCTCCTTTCGGAAGCTCCTCGTGTCCTTCTGCTCCGTGAAGGCTGTGTTTCCGTCCGGCTGCGTTAAACCCAGACAAATCCATCCCTAAACACGACTCGAAGCTCATGGGAAATGCATGACGTGGGACGTCCTGATGGGAAAGTTGTGTTCGAGCGGCTCGTCTCCTGGAAGTTAAAGAGGTTGTGTTTCTGATGGTGTAACAGCTCTTTGTAGTGCAGTACACTATGTAGTGTGTGTTTGCAGACTTCAGTGGACTCAACATTATCTCTTATCGCTGAATGTTCATGTGTAATTAACACAGTACAGACTTGAACTCAATGGACTGATCTCAATAAATACTTTTTTTTTCACATATTATTTTTGACAGACAATGGCATATGATGAAAGATATGTTTAAAATATATATTTCAGAATATACACAAAAAAGGCCAAAAAATATATTTGCTAAAATACCCATATATTTTGGTATTTTTTATATAATTTAAAAATATAAATATATATATTTTTTAAATGTACTAAAACAATCATTTACAATGTTTTAAAAAAAAAATCTTAATATGTAATTTATATAATTAAATATAATATATTGTAATAAAGTATAAACAGTGTATATAATATTTAAATTACAAATAAAGTATTTTATTTTATTTCCAAATTTAAATATATACTACACTGAGCACTGATATTTATGCAGTTATTTTTTTAAAATATATATAAAATATACACTGTATCGTCACATGCATATCAGCATTATTTGTCTTTGTAGGCATTAAATTGCTTATTATTTTAAATGTTTAAGTGTTTTTGACATTTTGTATCCTTTTTTTCTTTTTTTTTACACTTCTGATTAAAAAGGATTGAATGCTTTATGCATTTGTTCAAACTCATGCAATACCATTAAAAAGTTGCAGGTGAGCAAGATTTTATTCATCTGTGATGCATTAAATTGATCAAAAGTAACAGTAAACACATTTCTAATGTTACAAAAGATTTCTATTTCAAATAAATGCTGTTCTTTTAAACTTTTTATTCATCTGTGAATCCTGAAAAATAAAAAGCATCACAGTTTCCACAGAAATAAATGTTTTCAACATTGATAATAATCAGAAATGTTTCTTGAGCAGCAAATCATCATATTAGAATGATTTCTGAAGATCATGTGACACTGAAGACTGGAGTAATGATGCTGAAAATACAGCTGCACATCACAGAAATAAATTACAGT
>NW_024879353.1:7500-85000 GCF_018340385.1 Cyprinus carpio | reverse complement strand
CTGCGTTATACTTTAGGCTTTTATCCGACGTTCTGCGTCATTAGCAGAAGACGATCCTCTGATCATCTGAGCGCAGTAAAACACCGGTGTGTTTGTGGAGATGATTGAGTGTTCATCATTTGTGTGGTTTTTTTGTTGTTTATTTATTTTTGTTTTATTTCTTTTTTTTTTTTTTTGTGGGGTTTTTGTATATTTTTTTTTCTGTCTTATTTATTCTGTCTCGTCTCGTAGATTAAATCAAATTAAGCAGCACTGTGAATATTGCAATCATTTTGATGTGTTTTTGGGTGAGATTTGTGACAACAGCTGATAAGCTGAAAGTCTGGTGTTTAGTAGCAAGTCATTACATTTGGAAGAAAGACCTCGTTAATAACAACAGGAATTAAGACAGTAATCTGAGTAAATTTAGTTCTGCTGCCAGAAGATCGACTGTCTGCCAGAATGACTATATGGGTGCATCTTATTTAGTTATTTATTCATTCATAATTTTATTTATTTATTTATTTTTATTTATTTATTTATTTTTTTTTTTTTTATTTTGTTTGTTTGTTTGTAATTATGTAATATATAATTGATTGTATTATTATTTAATTTTTATTTCATAATATATTTATTTTTATTCATTCATTCATGGTGGAATTTATTTATGAATAATATAGTTTTATTTTATTTATTTATAACATTTTTTATTATTCTTTCATTTATTTTTAATATAATAAAATGTTGTTAATTTGTGATTTAATTTATACATTTATTTACATTTTAAATATATCATTTCTTGCCTGTTTTGTGTGATTTGTTTATAATATAATGTTATTTTATTTATAAATAAAAGTAATTTATTTATAATTTAATTTTATATTTATATATATTTTTTACCTACATTAATTTATAATGGAGATCATTTATTTATTTATTTATATATTTATTTATTTATTTATTTTATTTTTTTTTAGCTTTCTGAAGACCACAGCAGTAGTTCAGTTTCATGCCTCTTGTGACATTCATATATAATATATTTTGATTTTATTACATTTATTTATTTATAATTCAATTTAATATTTATGTTTTATTTTATTCATTCATTTTTTTTTGATTGTTTATTTATTTTATTTATTTATTTTAGTTAGAGTAAGTCTGGTAGAGTAAGTTATTTTATTTAGAATGATCCACAGTAAGAATATGAATAAATAGAGTGAATAGTGTGTATTTAGTTCAGGTTCGAGTATCTGCCCGCATCTGTCTGTCTCTGAAGCTCCTGTCCGTCCGTGTTTTGTCGTTTCGGTGACCTCTCTCAGGACCAGGTGCTTCTGAAGGACCCACTAGAGCTCCTGATAAAAGCGTTTAGAGGAGATTACGCCACACGTTTGCCAGGGATTCATGCTGTGGAAGTGTTTCGACTGAGAACGAGCCCAGAACGTTCAGCGTTTGGGCCAAGCGCACCTCCATCCTGCAGTCCACCGGCGACGGCGTGGATAATGAAATGGACCTTTAGCACAGAAACACTGCCAGACCTGAAGAGAGCTGAAATACTGCAGGAGTCTGCTCAGCTCTGGCGAAGCAAGACAAGTTTATTTATAGAGCTTGCTTCATACACAACAATGAATCAAAGTGCTTTACATAAAAACTACATCTGTTAACATTTGCTCGTGGTAATCATTCATTTATAATATATTTATTTATTTATTTATAATTTGATTTAAATGTTAAATGTATTTTTATTTATTTATTTGTAATTATTTATTCATTTAGTCATTCATTTATTATATAGTTGGAATTTACTTGTAATTATTTTTTTTTATATTTATATATATATATATATATATATATATATATATATTAAATTTCATTCATTCATTAATAATACAATGTATTTATTTATTTAAAGTTTTCTTTAAATAAATAAGTAGGTAAGTGTCTGCCAAAAAGTAAAGTCTTTAAATAAACACATGAAAAAAATAAATATAAAAATAATAAATAAAAAAATGAAAGTGCAAAAATAAATGAAAGTTAAAAAGAATAAAAATAAATGTACAAATAAAGAAAATAATAATAAAAGAAAAAGGTAATAAAAAATACATTCAAGATAAAAGTTTATTACTAATGAATTATATCTGTTAAGTCATTTATTTCTTTATTTTCCTATTATTGCATTGATTTATTTATTTATATATTTACTTATTTATTTTTAATTCCTTTGGTCCTCCATAACATGCTTATAAATAAATAAATAAATAAATAAATGTATTTAAAATGCAATTCCAAACAAATTAGAATAAAAAAATATGATGCATTATACTAAGGCTGGCTCATTTATTATTTTAAGTATCATTCATTGTTTTTGTTAATATTGTGAATTTTAGGTTTTTTTTTTATTACTATTATACATATATATATATATATATATATATATATATATAATATATATATATATCATTTAATTTTTTTATTTTATTTTGGTTATTTTATAATAGTTTTAGTTTTAGTTATGACCCTGCTTCTTAAGCTGTGCTCCATTCCATAATTTTGGTCACTTCTCACACAAACCAGCGTTTTTCTCGCTCATTAGCTGCTAGATTCGCTTCTTTAGTTGAAACTGTGCAGTTAATGATTTATTCAGGAGGCGTGTGCTGAGATTTTCTCCTCCGATAGCAGAAGGATTAAATAATGAGGAAACGCCTGGAATGGCGAGAGGCCTTCTTCTCTTTCGCAGAGCTAAAACACAATCAATCTTCATTCTGCTCGAGTGTTAATGAAGCTGTAGCACGAGAGACAGAGAGAGAGAGAGAGAGAGAGAGAGAGGACACTTCTGTCTGCAGCCAAGCAATTAATCTTTGCATTAGTCGTTACATTTAAATGTGCTGATAATGAGGACTCTGAGAGGATGGCTCAGATAGCGACGCTTGCACGCGTTCAATCAACCTCACGCTCGCTTCGTCCTTTAGTGTGACTCCTGGCTTTATCAGAGAGACAAATCGAAACTAACACTTCTCCATGCTTTGAATTCCATTTCATTTATCTGCTGGAGTGAAACTAAGGAAGCTCTTAACGATCCACACCTTCAGCTGATTAGATGCTGCTTCTGCCGGGAAGAGACCGGAAAACATTTTACTGTTATTTAATTTGTCCATCGAGACATTACTAGAGATGAGCATCATGATTTACAGTGATTTTCAGGCAAAAATTTCAATTTGCTGAACAGATATGTAGAAATGTAGCATTGCATAACTTTTTCAATGCAAGTGAATGGGTGCCGTCAGAATGAGAGTCCAAACAGCTGATAAAAACATCACAATAATACAACAGTTCATAACAGCACTCCAGTCCATCAGTGACATAACAGTCGGGGAGGAGAGACAAAAGATGAACACACTCCAGCATTATAGAGTGGTTTTGTTCACTAAAACACCAGAGTCTATAATCCATAATAACACTTCCTCCAGTGAAAACGTGTTCTGGTGTGAATCAGGAGAGATCAATTCTGCACAGATCAAGCCAGTGTTTAAACAGCTCGAAACACAAATATGTGTCTGGATTTCTCTGTGAGAGACAACAGAAGATGCACTTTTTCACTGGGAGGAAGTGGTTATTATGGATTATGGGAATCTTTGTATTGTAGTTAAAAACATCTTAATGCTGGATGTGTTTCATCTTTTGTCTTACTCCAGATGTTCACTGATGGACTGGAGTCTGTGGATTACTAGTGTAGGATTATTGTGATGTGCTTTATCAGCTGGTAGTTGGACTCTCATTCTGACGGCACCAGGCACCCATTCACTGCAGAGCATCCATTGCTGAGACACTGATGCAGTGCTACATTTCTACAAACCTGATGAAGAAACACACTCATCTTTCATTTTCAGGTGAACTATTCGTAAGTTTCCTGCAGAGTGTGGGTTTTGAGATCCTTAAAAACACAGATGTGTGTAAGCTGTGGGTTGATGGACTGTGTTCATGAACGTGTGAAGGAGGGTGTTTGGTTCTGTCTGAGGTTTTTGACGGCAGGATCCTGTATCACAATTACCCAGCATTACCTACAGCTGCAGCTCTGTGTGTCCTCATGTATTCTCAGTGAGCTCTAGAAGATGCTTTATACTGTAAATAACCCTGAATATTCCCGGGTTCTGCTATGAGAAGGTCCGACTGGATCAGGGATTCGGGTATAACGGGACAGAATCAGTCCCAAAACGCCTTTAAACTCTGAAGGCATTATTAATATTACTGTATTTTTATAACTTTTTTACATTAGTTATTTTGCCATTTTTATGGCAACTACATGGCTAAATATTTTATCCCAACATTTCCATTACATTATTTTGCTTGTTCCTTCATTTGTTAGTCTTTTTTTTGCATTTTTTAATATTTTATCCCAACATTTCCATTACATTATTTCTTATGTTTTTACAATTTAATTTATTTAAACAATATATTACAGCATTTTTTTTCTTCTTTTTTTATGTTTGTTATTTTGGCATTTTCATTTTATCCCAAACATCCTGACATTTATTTATTTATTTATTTATTTATTGTTTATATTTAATTTTATTTCATTTATGTTTAATTTTATTTAATTTTATGAATTATGGAAAAATTATGGATATTTTTATATATATGTGAGATGTATAAGTTAATATAAATTATTTGTAATGTTGTGGATGAGTGATATGTTTGGACACATACAAGAGTTTTATAGTATTCTGTTATACATATATAGATTTATTATATTATAATTATATTAGTTAATTATATTATATTAATATTATTACAGTTTTTTTATAATTATTTTAAAATTGCTTTATTATGATTTTTTTTTATGTAACAAATAATCTGCATTACAGTAGTGAGAAAAAAAACATAATACTAATATCTGAAACATAAGAACAAATGTTATGATATATAATGGTAAAATGTTTAAATGAATGGTATTTTGAGGGTTACCGTCCTTTAAGTGTCCCGAAAATAATGCAAATATGCTTCATCTTCTTAAAGCATGTATTGTTTGACATGTCGGTGAAATGTTTCGATGAGATTCTTTGACCAGCGTGTGAGTCTCTGTCACGCGCTGACAGTGATGGGCTGATGTGTTGCCATGGCGATGCGGACGTGATGTCATTTCCCTCGTCTCCGAGGACTCTGCAGCTTTATTTATTTATTTATTTTTGTCTCGTCAGACGCGTCGAGGCTTCAGTTCTGAATGCAGCGCTTTTATCTCCTCACATACAGTGACAGATGAAGGATTTCTACAATTTACTGTTTTTATGCCGATAGATCGAAAGTATAAAAGACAGCGGGAGATGATTTAATTCCAATCCTGCAGCTGAGCCTCAGAAACGCCGTCTGAAGGAACTCGTCACTGGATCCGAGCAAGTCTGCAAAGTTTAGAAGCTTGAAAAGATTTTGATCATAAGAAACTGTAAATAAACTAAAATAAGATAATAACAATTAAACAAATAAACATAATATAAAATAAACTTTTTAAGGTCAGCTAGTAAATAAAACAAAAATGACTAAAATGAAATGTTAAACAAGTAAACTTGTTTTATTTCAGATGTTTAGGCAACATAAAAACATTTTTATTATTAGAGACAAAATAAAATATATATATAAATATAAAACACAACCTTTTTTATTTCAAATAGTTGCCACAGCAACATAAAAATATGCCATATTTGAAATAAAATAAAATAAAATGTAAAAATATTATAATTTTTATTATTTGTTATTATTTTAAAATTATTTGAAATTAAATAAAAATAACTAACTAAAATATTCAAAATCTTATAAAATATAAAATATGAAAAAAAAACACTTTAAGCTTTAAAAACTTTTAAACATTTTATTTTAGCTACATAAAAACATTTGTATTATTTGATTGTTAATTAAATTAAATGAAAAAAAATTTAATATTTCAGCTGTATTTAAAGGCATCATAATATATATATTTTTTCCAGTTATTATTTCATACACAGTTTTTCTCAATTGCTAACACACTATAACTGATACATTTGGCACAATTTTCCAACCATTCATGCAGTTCTCGAAACAAAGACACGTTCCTCAAAACTTTTAACACATTTCACCTGTTTTCACACTCACTCTAATTTGCTCAGTGTTTTCTGCAGAACTCTACACAAGAACGGCATCATTTTGCACAGGTTTAACCATGTTCTCATTTAGAAAACACTACAACTATAACAATATAATTAACTAATGTATAATATAATTACATAAAGCTTTATTAAAGTTTATTGATAATTTTTTATGTATATGCAACAAGAAATGTCGTCTACTGTAAACAGTAATTGCCTAACAACAGGATGTTTTTGCTAACAGTGTTTGAAGTGCCCTCACTATTGTTCTCTAGGCCTGTGCAGTAGTGTGGTATTTGAACCAGGGTTGTGTATCTCTGAGGCCCAAAGTTTGAGTCTGGACAAAAGAGATAGTCATGCTTTTGACTAAAACTCATTTGATTTTGACCTGGAAAAGTTTGAAGTTTGCACAAGCTGGGGCACGTAAAGCTCAAACGGTGCGCACGTTTGCCCGTTTTCGGGTTGAACGGACACGTTCCTGGAACCGGGTGAACGGGTTGAGATGCGTTTTTCTCTTGTTTGGTGGGTGTGTCAGAAATGTGGCCCAAGCAGCGGCAGCATGGGATATAAACCAACGCGGTATTAAAGAGGACACCTCGCACAATGGGTCCTAGTAAAGTAGTAGTGTACAAATGTGTCCGCCTGAGTCGGTATATGCCCAATTGATGCAGTTTATTTTACATTAAAGGGCAAAATACTTAACTAATAAGAGCACAAGTATAGACTAGAACTTCTTTAAGTCTTCTAAATATTTATTAGTAATTGCAATGTTTGTCTATTTCTTTTCCTAGGAAGGTGGTCTAGACAAGATTAATGTAACAAACATACTATAATTTTTATTAATTTTTGGAAATGTATGTGGAGTGACACTTCATAAACTTTTTTGATACTCATCTGATTATAATGGTAAATATCACACAAAGTATAGTCAACAGTTGATCGTCAATAATGATAGCCTACTCACATAAAAATATTTTTTTTTTAAGGTAATATAGATCATAACACATGTTCGGAGGTAAGAATTGGATTCAGACTTCACATGAAATGTTCTGTCTTTTATCCTGAAATGCGAGGGAGGCAAATGTTGAGGTCACAATAATTTAGGACCAAGTTTCCACAAATCCCTTCACTCGATGGGGATGTTCTCTTTCATTCGGACGGCACGGGCCAGTCAGTGACTGTAAACGAGGGTACTTTGAAGTAGGTTAAACAGTATTTATATCAATATCATCAGGCTCCGAAATTCTCAAAAAGAACACAGAGAAGGCCTTCTCAGCTGGCCCAGTGCACGCTTGCGTCTCACACAGGGGTTCAACACGCCACCGTTTCCGTTTAAAAAAACGTTTGCAACGTTTTGTTGGGGCTGAACGCAGCCCTGGTGTGTAGTTTTGAGATTGTGTTTATAGTTGTGAGAAAATGGTGAATTGTTTTATGAATTGTGTGTTACATGTAGCAATCGAGGAAAACTGTAATATAAGTACTGTTGGGGACTAGCATTTAGTGGCATTACTGTTGTTTCTAAGTGTTACATGTAGCAATCGAGGAAAACTGTAATATAAGTACTGTTGGGGACTAGTTTAAAAAGCCAGTTTGCTGGGACATTGTTTCAATCATGTGCTCATTTGGTTTTCCCATACCGAATAAAAAGCAGACGTTTGTTTGCTCATAAACACAACGCTCACGCCTTCGACCGTCCTGCACGGCCGTATGGTGCATTTATAGCGCAACGTATCAGTCCCCTACTCTGTCTTGCTCTGTCTTAGTTCCTCACGAAACAGGAACGTACCGCGGGGCAACGTCTCCGATGGCGGTTTGAGAGGTTCCGGAGGCGAAGACGGGGGAGCTGGAGGTGCCTTGTTTCAGGGAAACCCAAGCCCATCATCCTGTGGTCCGCGGGCGGATAATAAGGAGGCGCCGATTGCCGGACGGCAGCATGCAGGATGGAGAGCTACGACGGCGGTTCTGACGCATCGTCAACTGTTGTGTCGCGCCGAGATGAGCGGAATCCAAACCGCTGCCAGACCAGCCAGTACAACGGCTTCAACGTCAAGCCCAGAGAGGCCGTGATCGAGCTCATCGTGCACTGTAAGTGCTCCTCAATGCCTGTCCAAATGTCTTCATGTCAATAACAACATGAACATCCACCAAATCAAACCATTCACAGCAACAGGTCCTCATCAAGTCTCATTTTCCAATTAAAAATCTCAAAATTTCAAAATACACTAAAAAAAAAAACACATAAATATAATATATTTATTTGTGTATATTTAAAATGAATAAATATATTGGAAAAGGGGATTTAAAAAATAAAAAATAAATATTTGATAATATATTTTTTGCCCTACATCCCACAGGTAACAACCCATGTGACACCATATAGATATTATATATATATCATATATATATAATCATTATATATTATATATATCTATATATATAATATCTATATATTTCAAACATATACAAAACAGGCCAAAAAACCTTTTTTGAAATAAAATATGTTATCATAGTTTTGGTAAAATATGTTTCAAAATATATTTATGTACATATTTTTTCTACCTTATGTATATATTTTTTTTTCCAATATATTTTTTTTTCACATGTTTATAGTATATTCAAAATATATTCACATTTGAATAATGTGTGAACAAAAAATATATATTTTTAAATATATTTAAAATATACAAGAAATGGTCAAAAAAATTTAACATTTCAGCTATATTTAAAGGCATCATAAAATATATATATTTTCCAGTTATTATTTCATACACAGTTTTTCTCAATTGCTAACACTGGAGCCAGGGACAAAATTTCAAATAAGTTTAAATGTAAGTATTAAAATTTGTTGTAATATATTTATTTGTGTATATTTAAATGAATAAATATATTGAAAATATATTTAAAAAATAAAAAATAAATATTTTTATAATATATTTTTTGCCCTCCACATAGCACATGTGAACATACCCATATGACAAATATATATATATATTTCAAAATATACAAAACAGGGCAAAAAATAGTTTTGGTAAAATATGTTTCAAAATATATTTATGTACATATTTTTTCTTATATATTTCAAAATATACAAAACAGGCTATTTAAAAAAAAGCTTTTAAAAGTGTCAATATATTTTTTGAATTTGTTTTTATAATTTTTTTGTCTAAATATAATTTTATTTACATTTGAATATATTCACTTTTTTGTTGTAAATATTGTTTGTTGTCAAAATATTTTTTTTTTTAAATATATTTAAATGTATATTAAAATATTTTTTATTGTGTGTTTTTTTTTTTTTTTTTTTTATAAATAAAATTGTGATTGTCCAGATTTGTGGGTAGGTATCAGTGTTTTTGTACAAGTAAACGGTTTTAAAAGCTGTGCTTTGAATGAATCTCAAGATGCCCCATAATCGCATCCATTATAACTTGAAATTGAAAGCGGCAAGTTGTGAGTCACACGAGGTCTTTCCATTTTCTCTGAATATGAGTTTGTTTGAGAAGTGTGTTCAGGAACACGTCCTTTACTTTCTGAAAGCCTGTTTGTCAAGGACGAGGAACTGGAGAGTCTCACAGACTCACTTCAGACGCCGTTACGCCACATAACAGATTGCAGATGGCTTTATCTGACAACACATTGGTTGGTTTGTTGGCTAGTTCAGGGGTTTTGAAGCTTTTTGGAGCCAGGGACCCCTTACCGGGGGGAACATTTTCCAAGGACCCCCTCATAATTATAACAGTGTTTAAGGCTTAAGGAAATGTCGGTGGGAGCAATGAATGTAAAATGCTGTAAGAAACCTTTTTGTAACCTATAAATAACGTTCTAATCACAACAAGAACTGCATAGCAGCCACCCACAGTAACCTATAAATAACGTTCTAATCACAACAAGAACTGCATAGCAGCCACCCACAACACCCTAGTAACCACATAGCAGCCAACAGTACGCCCTAGCAACTGCATAGCAACACCCTAGCAGCCAATACCCTAGTAATCACATAGCAGCCCGCATTACATTCTAGTAATAGTAAAGAACAGATAAGTATAAGTATACGCATAGCTATAGTATATGAATTGCAATGCCTCATAACACCCAAGGCAACCCACCCAGCGCTGGCAATGCCCAAGTTGCCAACAGAACACCTAGAACCACATAGCACCCCAACATTACACCACTGTAGTCACCCAGAACACCTGTAGCAACCCCATAACAACTCCCTAGCAACTGCATAGTAATGTCTCAGAACACCCTAGCAACCAACCAGAATTACCAGCCAGCTGCATAGCAACGCCCTAGCAGCCACCCACAACACACTAGTAACCACATAGCAGCCAACAGTACGCCCTAGTAACCACCAGAACACCTTAGCAACCACATAGCAACACCCTAGCAATTGCAGAACACCTCAGCGAACACGTTGCGAATCTAGCAAGTGTTATAGTAATGTTTGATAGCAACATAGTAGCAGACAATAATTTAGTTATAACTTAGTAGCAACATAGTAGCAGAGAAGAATTCAGATCCAACTGCATAGCAACACCCTAGCAGCCAATACCCTAGATAACAATGCTCATAACACCCAAGCAACCAACCAGCTGCATGGCAATGCCCAAGCAGCCAACAGAACACACTAGTAACCACATAGCACCCCACATTACACCCTAGTAGTCACCAGAACACCTTAGCAACCACATAGCAACTCCCTAGCAATTGCATAGTAATGTCTCAGAACACCCTAGCAACCAACCAGAATTCCAATCCAACTGCATAGCAACACCCTAGCAGCCACCCACTGACACACTAGTAGTAACCACATAGCAGCCAAACTAGTTACGCCCCTAGTAACCACAAGAACACATCGCAAACCAAACCAGAATTTCCCAAACCAGTTGCATAGCAACGCCCTAGCAACCAGCCAGTACGCCCTAGCAACCACCCAGAAACTGTCTGTCTTAAAACTTTCAAACTTCACTCTTAAAAAATTACTTGACTTGACTTGACTTGACTTGAATATAGTTTGCTACATACCATATTTTCTGGACTACAAGTCGTGTTTTTTATCATCTGAAACATGCTCTGATTTATATTCCAAAGTGACTTACATAATGTAATGAATGTCATATAAGCAAGACGAAAAACTAAAAAGTGTTTTGCTTTAAAGATATATTTGCTTCAGATATATTTGTAAGTGCATTTTGTTTCTTTTTCTTTATTTTACAAAAGTACAACGTTTCACTGTTATTTTAAAGGGGTGACACAAATAAAAAATAGACCCATTTCCTTTTTGACTGATGTCTATCTTTCCGCTAATATAAAGAATGATAAAATTATTTAGCGGACTCCCTGGCTATGGGCTAATGTTGGCACGCTTAAACTCCCTCAGATTTGAAGTGAACGTTTAGGCGCTCGGCATCAGTGTGTGGAGATCTTCAGGGAAGTGGAGGTGTGTTGAGGACAACAGGCAGGACACGGCAGCATCATGTGTTTGCGGTGTGAAATCACGCTGAGAGATAAAGCGTCTCCGGTGTGACGTTGAGCTGAACGTGTGAACGTGGTTTTAATGGGTTTCTTGAGTCATTGAAGTCATATCATTTATGTACTTAGAATAAGTACACTACTGACGAAGTGTCCGAGGACTGTGCAGTTTTTTGTGCAATCTTGATTTTGTCAAATAATTTTTAAATTCTGTTGTTTTAGTTTCCTTAGTGTTTTTTCTCTTAATTTATTATAAATAAATGTGCTCAAGTTTGATGCTTTTACCAGAAAAATCTGGCAAATTAATATGGTAATCTTGCGATTTTAATTGGATCTTAATGTAAAAGTTTGTGATACAGCTGTCATTGTTAATAGAAGGTCCATTTGTGTGAAATGTATTTTGGGATACAGTGTCACACACACTGAGTGCCGCACATATCAGCAAAATGTAGTAGGTTGGTTTTAGAAACGTTCTAGACAGTTTCAGGTCTGATGAACATATTTTACAATGTCTTCAGTTTTAGCAATTTTAGTACTTCAACCTTAGCATATTTCCTAAGCAAAATTTGTAATTTCTAATAAATGTTTTTAGTTAGTTTTAGCAATTTTAGTACTTCAACCTTAGCATATTTCCTAATTTCTTTATGTCTTTATTCTTTCTTTATTTTTATTTTTTTTTTCTTTTATTTCTATTTATTATTTATTATTAGTTATTTAGTATTATTTATTCATATTTTTATATTACTTCATTTTATTTTTACTTTAATCATTTTAGTACTTAAACTTCTAATATTTGTTGAATATCATATTATTTTAACATTTGTAATATAACTTCAAATGTTTATAAGCTTTAATTGATTTCTATTTCAGATTTAGTTTTAGTAATTTTATTACTTCTTTTTTAGTTATATTTCAGTTATTTTCTAAGTTTCCTATTGAATTTTTTTTTCAATTATTTATTTTTTATTTTATCTTTCAGGTTTAGTTTTAGTTGTTTTTTTACTTCTATTTCAGTTTGTTTTTCATTAACAGAACTAAAACTATTTGTATTTTTTGTTATTAGTTTTCTAAAAATATTTCTATATAATTAGTTTTTATTTCAGTTTTAGTTTTAATAATTTTAGTACTTCAAGTTAAACTTATTTCAGTTAGATGCCCAGACAACATTGAAAATTTTGTTTTTATTTTAGTACTTCAAGTTAAACTTATTTCAGTGACTGCAAATTACATATATATAATATGCTAATTATCTATTAATAGTGTAACACCAAACTATTTGTCATTTTTTTTACTTTTTAATTTTATTTCATTTAACTTTATTTTAGTGCCGTTTAGTGGTCATTTTAATACTTCATTTAACACTTATTTTAGTTAGTAGGTCAAGAGGAGCGTGGGAATTTTACAGTGTTAATTTTTCCCAAAAAACTTATTCATATATCTAAATTTATATTTAGTTAGGTACGAAACTGGTTTATAATAGGTGTTATGTTTTAATTTCCATCACATTACAGACTCAGTGAAGCGTTTGGCACTAATGATTTGCAACATTTCCAGAAACACCCTAGGCAACCAATCCAGAATTACCAGTCCAGATGCATAGCAACGCCTAGCAACCGCCAGTCCAGTAAACCTAGCAAACCACCCAGAAACTGTCTGTCTTAAAACTTTCAAACTTCACTCTTAAAAAATTACTTGAATATAGTTTGCTACATACCATATTTTCTGGACTACAAGTCGTGTTTTTTATCATCTGAAACATGCTCTGATTTATGATTCCAAAGTGACTTACATAATGTAATATTAATGTCCATATAAGCAACGTAACGAAGGAAAACACAAAAAAAGTGTTTTGCTTTAAACAATTCAAGATTTCTTCAGATATATTTGTAAGTGCATTTTGTTTCTTTTTCTTTATTTTACAAAAGTACAACGTTTCACTGTTATTTTAAAGGTGCACAAATAAAAATAGACCCATTTCCTTTTTGACTGATGTCTATCTTTCCGCTAATATAAAGAATGATAAAATTATTTAGCGGACTCCCTGGCTATGGGCTAATGGTTGTTTCACTGTTATTTCCCTCAGATTTGAAGTGAACGTTTAGGCGCTCGGCATCAGTGTGTGGAGATCTTCAGGGAAGTGGAGGTGTGTTTGAGGACACGGCAGCATCATGTGTTTGCGGTGTGAAATCACGCTGAGAGATAAAGCGTCTCCGGTGTGACGTTGAGCTGAACGTGTGAACGCGATGATAAGGGCTTTCCTGAGTCACTGCAAACATGCACGTATATCCTTCATGCACTCAGAATAAGTACACAACTGACGAAGTGTCCGAGGACTGTGCAGTTTTTTGTGCAATCTTGATTTTGTCAAATAATTTTTAAATTCTGTTGTTTTAGTTTCCTTAGTGTTTTTTCTCTTAATTTATTATAAATAAATGTGCTCAAGGTTTGATGCTTTTACCAGAAAAATTCTGGCAATGTAATATGGGTAATCTTGCGATTTTAATTGGATCTTAATGTAAAAGTTTGTGATACAGCTGTCATTGTTAATAGAAGGTCCATTTGTGTGAAATGTATTTTGGGATACAGTGTCACACACACTGAGTGCCGCACATATCAGCAAAATGTAGTAGGTTTGTGATTGGTTTTAGAATATTTGTAGAATGTTTTAGGTTTGTTTTAAGTAACGTTCTAGTGTGTTTAGTTTTTGATGTTTTTGTTTTTTCAACTTTTTTCATTTTTAGTAATTTTAGTTTTTAATTTTTAGTAAATGTTTTTAGTTACTGAAATGTCACAAATTATTTTAACCAAATTAAAATTCTTTCGTTATTTATTTATTTATTTATTTATTTATTTATTTATTTATTTATTTATTTATTTATTCATATTTTTATATTACTTCATTTTATTTTTACTTTAATTTTTTTATTTTTTATTGTTATAATATTTTTTTAACATTTGTAATATAACTTCAAATGTTTATAAGCTTTAATTGATTTCTATTTCAGATTTAGTTTTAGTAATTTTATTACTTCTATTTCAGCTAGCTTCCAAGGTAGAAAACATTTCTAATGTCACATTTAAGTTTTTTCATTCTAATCATTTATATAATTATTTTATCTGTATTTCTGTTATCAAAACCAATTGTTAATACTTTTGTTTTTCGTTAAACAGAACTAAAATCTTTGTATTTTTTGTTGATATTTCTATATAAAGTTTTAGTTTTAATAATTTTAGTACTTCAAGTTAAACTTATTTCAGTTAGATGCCCAGACAACATTGAAAATTTTGTTTTTAAAATCTAATATTTATATTTTATTTCATCTTTATTTCAGTTAAATTATATATATAATAGCTAATTAAATATTTAATTAGTTAAAACAAAAACTATTTGTCATTCTTTTTTATATTTCTATTTAACTTTATTTTTATTTCAGTTTTAGTTTGTCATTTTAATACTTCCATTTAAACTTATTTTAGTTAGAGGTCAAGAGAGCATTGGTAATTTACATTTTTAATTTTTCCCAAATTTTTATTTTTTATATAAATAATTTTTATTTTTTCTTTTTTTTTACTTGAAAATAGTTTATAATAGGTGTAGTTTTAATTACATCACATACAGACTCCGTGAAGCAGTTTTGCACACATGATTTGTTACATTTCTGCAGTGCAGCGCTTCATTCAGTTTGAGTTAGTTGTGTTAACACTTGGCTGGACTGACTTCAACAGCCTTGATGTGTTTGGAAAAGTGTGTGCATTTTACAGCTCTAGATCACATCCTGAGTCTGCACTGATTGATTGATTGATTTTTTTTTTTTGATTGATTTGTAGGTGTAAAGTGGATGGTGATGAGTGGAGGTTTATTTTTTTGATTGTTTTTCGTTCTGCTTCTGCTTCTGTTGAGCTGGAAGCTTCTTGATGAATATGATTGTCTGTTCGCCGCAGTGCTGTAAATCTGGACTGAAATCTTAAGAGCCTCATTTCTGTGGAACGATATTGACCTGAGTGGAAAGATCATAATGTCTGAGTCCAGTAAACATCCAGAGCCACTGATTTATATCTCAGCCCAGCTACTTCAGTGAACAACAACATCATAAATCCTGTGAACATACATGACCCGATGACGTCTGAGCATGCCACTTTGAAGTTTTACTTTCTGGAAAGAGTTTATATTAATAATACAGATTATTCATTCATTCATTTGGTATTATAATATGTATTAATATTTTGAATTAGCTTGCATTTTCTTTTTTTTTTTTATTTTAATTTTTTTTTTTTTTTATTTCGAGTGTGTGTTTTTTTTTTAAGAGTTTGTATTAATTAATTTATTTTATTTTATGATTATATTTTATTTAGTATTATAGTATTCATATTTTGAATTTTCATGCGTTTATATATTTTCAGTTTTCATTTCACTTTTTTATTTGGTATTATAGTATTTATTTTTATTTTATACTTGCATTGCTATATTTTCAGATTTCATTTTAATTCTAGCTTTGGTTATTTAGATATATGTGTTATTTTTTTTGTTTTCATTTTAATTCTAGCTTTGGTCTATGATTATATATTATATGCTTTCATTTTATTTTTAGTGAAGAACAAATATCATATCCTATAAACATATGGTTTGATGTTCTATTCTTTGGAAATATAGCATTATATAATAATATTTATTAATATTTTAATTATCTTAAATTTTTATGTTTCAGTTTTCATTTTAGTTATTTTAAGTAATCTTTATTTAGTTATGTGTGCATATTTTACTGATTTTGATTTATTTATATTATTTTTCTTTTTGTATTTCTGAATAGCTTTAGTTTATTTTTAGTGAAGAAAAACATTATTTGTCCTTTGAACATGTATGTCCTGATAACATTTGCTCAAGCAGGCTGACTAAGAAAAACATTATTTGTCCTTTGAACATATATGTCCTGATAACATTTGATTAATAAGTGTTATTAAATATTTTTTATTTTATTTTATTTAGCACTATAGTATTTATTTATATTTTTAATTAGCTTGCATTTTTATTTTTTCAGTTTTCATTTGGATTTTATTTTTTATTTTTTATTTTTTTATGAATTTTGTTATGTGTGTATGTCATTTTTATTAATTTAGTTTTTTAAGTTTAATTTTAAAATTCTAAATAGCTTTAAATTATTTGTAGAGTTATAATCTGATTCTGATTTAAAAAATATGTTTTTTTTTAAGTTTACAAATACATTTAAAAAAAAAAAAGTTGGTGTGTGTTTTTTTATTATTTAAAAAAAAAGGTTTTTTTTTATCTACTATTTATATTTTATTTCATCCTTGTCAATTTTTTTTTTTTTTTTTTTTTTTTTTTAATATTTCTTTCACCATTATTTTTCAGAAATTTTTTTTTTTTTTTTTTAATTTTTTTTTCACTATTATTTTTTTTATATATTAATTTTTTTTTTTTTAATTTTTTTTTTTTTATTGATAGGTTTTTTTTTTTTTGGGCAAAAGATGAATTTTTAATATTATGTTCGTAGGTGTTGTTAAAAGAGGTTTTTCTAAAATTATTTGTTGTTTTTTTGTTTTTGCTTTTAGTTAAGTATTTTTTTTGGTTACATATGAAAGCTGCTGTCGATGTTTTTGCTGACAGACCCTGAAATGCATTCATATGTTATCAACAAACACAGTTTCTCTGTTCATCTGCTGCTCTGAAAACGCTGTTTGTGTGTTTGGAGAAACATCAGAGCTGATGTTAAAAGCTGCTCCATTATATGACTGCATTTGAGAGATTTGAGTCTCTGTCAGATTGAACCGTGTTTGCTTCAATTTAGTAAGAGAAGGAACACGCCGGACCGTTATTAGCCACAGCATACGGCTCTAATGCAGCGTAACCCTTCATACGGCCGGCAGTATTTCTGTAAAAGCCTCGTCCTTGTACTGTATATTGTTTTTTCCGGAAGCAAATACCAACTATTTCATTACATCCAGACGGAAAACTCCCACATGTGCATTTGTCATCATCTGACTCACTTCTGCAGCTCTCTCTCTTTCTGTTCTTCATCTCCTAGCTTTTGTTTAGCGGTGTGTGTGTCTGTGTGTGTGTGTTTCAGATGATCTCAGATGTGTTTCGCTTAGCCTCTCGCACCCTGCGCTCATTAAAATCTGCCGTTTCTTCTCGATGGAGTGAATCTGGAGGAGGATCTGCTCGACCTCTCAGATTAAGAGCTCTGTGTTCATCTGTCCTCCAGTGCTGCTTAAACCGGCCTTTATTCAGCTCTTTACTGATACGCAGAAATTAATTTCAGCCGTTTGAAATGAAAAATGTTATTTACAAGCTTTCTTACGCAGAAATTAATTTCAGCCGTTTGAAATGAAAAATGTTATTTAGAATGTTTTTAGGATCTTATTTTTATTTGTATTTTATTTTGCATTTTTATTCATGTCTTCATAATAGTCTGCTGGCAATAGTATACTGAGGCCACCCTATATAGTATGCATTTAGATCTTATTTTTATTTGTATTTTATTTTGCATTTTTTGTGCAAGGTTTGAGGTATTTTTAATGAATTTTTGTAGTTTATTTTTTTTTTTTTTTTTTTTTTTTTTTTGTTTCTTTTATTTGTTTTTAATTTTTTTTGATTTTTTTTTGTTTATTTGTTGTTTTTTGTTTTTTTTTTATTATTTTTTGTTTTTTCATTTCTTTTATGTGACCTTACTTTATTTTACATTCAATTGGAATGTTTTAATTTTTTTTTTTTATTAATTATTATTATTCTTTTTAGTGGGATTTCCAGTTTCTTAACCCAAAATGAAAGTGGTAAAAAAAAGTTGGATGGTTATATTTAGTTTTATGGGTATTTTAGTATTTATTTTTACTTTTATGTTATTGTATTGTATTGTATTTTTATTTTTATTTATTTTTATTTAATTATTAATTTATTTATGGTCTTTTTAGTGGGATTTCCAGTTCTAAAACCAAACGAAGCAGTAAAAAGGTTTTATTTATTTTATTTTATGTTTATTATATTTTATTTATTTTTAATATTTAGTTTATTTTATTTTATTTTATTTTATTTTATTTTATTTTCTTTTTTATTTTATTTTATTTTATTTTATTTTCTTTTGAAAACCCTGATATTATTATTTATTATTTCCAGTTTCTCAAAACCAAACTACGTGGTATAGTGGTTTATCCTTTATTTTTATTTATTGTATTTTATTTATTTATTTTATTTTATTTTATTTTAATTATTTATTTTATTTTATTTATTACGTTATTTATTTATTTATTTTAGTTGGAAATTTCCAGTTTCTCAAACCAAACTAAGTGTGTATATAGTTTTGTTGTATATTGTTTATTTTATTTTATTGTTATTTATTATTTTTATTTTATTTATTATTTTATTTTATTTTATTTTATTTTTTTTTTTTGATTTGATTTGATGTGATTTGATTTGATTTTGATTTGATTTGATTTGATTTGATGGATTTCCCGTTTCTTAAACTAATGTGCTTGTTTTTTTTTTATTTTGTTTGGTAATCGTTGTTTTCGATGTTTGTTTGTTATTTTTGTTATTTTATTTTTTTATTTTATTTTATTTTTGCCTGGTATTTACTTTACTGTACTGTACTGTTTACCTTCCCATCTCCCTTCCCTTCCCTTCCCTTCCCTTCCCTTCCCTTCCATTAACTTGAGTGTTTGTTTTTTGTCTTTTGTGTGCTTGTTTTTAGTTTTTTGTTTTCTTTTGTTTTTGTATTGTTATGTGATGTGTGGCAGCTCCAGTAATGCGTTTCTCTCCGTCCGTCTCTCAGATCCTCCGGCGGTGGAGCCGGTGTGGCAGGAGGTGCGGCAGCGGTTTTGGGGTCGGACCCCGCAACGGTGGCCATGAAACTGTGCGTCTGCTGGCGCTCATCCGTTCAAGCGTGCTGCGCCTCGATGGCGGCTGGGCTCCTAACACGGAGCTGCTGCTGCACTACGCCCACCTTCGACTCGCGCGACGACACCGACTACACCATACGCAGCCTGGTGCGGAGGAGGATAAGCACGAGCGAGTACAACTGTGACATCATCAACGACGCGGTGGGGACCGGGACGCTGCAACCTGCCCTGGTGACCGGTGAGGTGTGTCCTGGTGACCGGTGAGACTCCTCCCACTCTACACCACATTCCCTACATCACCCTCTAACCCTGCGGCAGAGTGCTTTACATTCCTGTAGTGTGATGACGGACAGCTCATTTACTGAAAGATGTTAGAAAACAATAGATTTTGGATGAATAGATGAGATTGAAGGATAGATTCTGTAGATAGATAGATGGATTAATAGATGACGCTATGCCCAGAGCACCCTAACAACTGGAGAGCAACTACCCAAAACTGCTATGCATTTCTAGAGAATACTGGGTCATTGCTAGAGTGTTGCTCTGCAGTTTCTAGGGCATGCTGGGTCGTAACTAGGGTGTTGCTATGATGCTCTGGTTGGTTACTAGGGTGTCCTTTGTGTTTGCTAAGTGGTTTTTGGGTGTTGTGAGTAGGTTTCACTCATGCTTTGGGTGTTGTGAGTAGGTTCAATGCAGTTTCTTGGGTTTTCTAAGTAGCGGCTAGAATATTGCTTTGCAATCTGCTTTGCAAAGTGCTGCCTATAAACTGGATTGCAATATGATGTCGAAAAAAACTGGCAACTGTTTGATCTTTTCAGCCAAGTTGTTAAGATGTTCTGGGTGGTTGCTAGTGTGTACATGGTTGCTATGCAGTCGCCAGGGTGTTGTTGTGCCCAGAACACCCTAGCAACTTATTAGCAGCAACGCAACAAACTAGTAACTGGTTGATCTTTTGAAACAGCGCTATGCTGTCACTAGGGTGTTGCTATGCCCAGGACTGATGTTATGGACATGATATCCATGTGTGAGCTGGACAGATCACGGCCGTTTGAGGGGCAGCGGGACGACTGGCGTTTGATGTGTGAGCTGGACAGGTTTGGGGGGTTTGGGGGGGACTGGCGTTTGACCCGACGCTGCTAGATTATGCTTCTCTGATGTGTTTGTCTTTGAGCATCATCTCTCCCTCAGTGTTCTGCCATTTCTGCCATCTGCTCAGAGCTCCGTCTGCCAGAGTCACAGTCCAGAGAGAGTGCTGATCCGGCTCTGATCCGCCTCAGATCTGGCCCGGTTCCTCCCAAAGGGAGCGGCGCCGCTCTCTGCAGGTGTAATGGATCTGCGTTTGTTCTTGCTGTGAGTGAAGAGCTGCAAACTGCATTCATTTACCCTGCAGATCCAAACATGCTGCACATATGAGAGGAGCCTTTCACGTCACAGTAACAGAATCAGAATCAGATTATTCAGTTTAATGTTTTATGTATTTAATAACCATGTTTCAGTGCCTGTTTTTCAGAATCCAGAGAATTAAGTCTTTCACAGATGAAAGGTGCTTCATTTCACTGGATCATTTTCTCTTTTCATTTTGAACTTGATGGACCTTAATCAAAAGATCAGATTATAATAGACCAGACTAGATAAAAAAAAAAGATATATAAACTTAAGAAAGCCTGAGCAGAAGATAGCAGAAGTAGTTTTAAAAGCTTAAAGTTTGAAGATTTTAAGGTTGTGTAGTCTATCAGACAGATTGCAGATAGACAAACACTTGCTTGAGTGTTCTGGGTGGATTCTGGGTTGCTGCTAGGGTGTTGCTATGCCATTTTTAGGGTGTTCTGGGTGGTTGCTAGGGTGTTGCTATGCCGTTTTTAGGGTGTTCTGGGTGGTTGCTAGGGTGTTGCTATGCCGTTTTTAGGGTGTTCTGGGGGTGTAGTTCGACTGTAGGGGTTGCTGCTGGATATGGCCGGTTTTTTAGGGTGGGTCTGGGTTGGATTCTGGGGTTGCTGCTTAGGGTGGTTGCTATGCGGTAGATAGGGTATTCTGGGTGATTGGTAGTGCTATGCGGTAGATAGGGTATTCTGTGATTTGCTAGAGTGTTTGCTAGCCGTTTTTAGTTTTTAGGGTGTTCTGGGTGGTTGCTAGGGTGTTGCTATGCCGTTTTTAGGGTGTTCTGGGTGGATTCTGGGTTGTTGCTAGGGTGTTGCTATGCGGTAGATAGGGTATTCTGGGTGATTGCTAGGGTGTTGCTATGCCGTTTTTAGGGTGTTCTGGGTGGTTGCTAGGGTGTTGCTATGCCGTTTTTAGGGTGTTCTGGGTGGTTGCAGGTGTTTGTTGGGGTTTTTGTTTTGCGTTTTTTGGGGTTTTTTTGGTTGTTGGTTGGCTAGGGTTTTGCTATGCGGATTAGATAGGGTGTTCTTGGGTGATTTGCTATGGCGGTGTTGCCCTATGCGCACATTGTTTTTAGGGTTTGAGTTCTGGGTGGTTGCTAGGGTGTTGATCTATGCCGTTTTAGGGTGTTTCTGGGTGGCTTGCTAGGGGTTGCCCTATGCCGTTTTTAGGGGTGTTCTGAGGTGGTTGCTAGGGATTGTTTGCAATCTATGCCGTTTTTAGGGTGTTCGGGGGTGGTTTGCTATGGGTGTTGCTATGCCATTTTTAGGGTGTTCTGGGTGGTTGCTAGGGGTGTTGCTATGCCATTTTAGAGGGTGTTTCTGGGGTGGTTGCTAGGGTGTTGCTATGCCATTTTTTAGGTTTTCTGGTTACTCTGCGGTTGCTTGGATGTTCTATGTTGGTTTCTAGGGTGTTGCTATGCAGTTGCTTGGATGTTTTGAGTTGTTGTTGCAAGGTTGTTGCTTTGCAGTTGCTAGGAGATTCTGGGTTGTTGCTCCTATGCAGATGTTAGGATGTTGCTATGCAGATGTTATGCCCAGATCACCCTAGCAACTGCATAGCAACACACTAGCAACCACCTAGAGCACCCAGATGTTTGCTAAGATGTTGCCATGATGTTGCTAGGGGATTCTGGACTGTTGTTAGGGTGTAACTAGTTGCTATTGTTGTTGCTAGGACATGGTAGACAGACAGACAGACAGATAGTTCAGAGAATCCTGTGTTTCCTGTGTTCTTGGATCTGATCACTCATGCAGAGAAACTCTATTACAATGTTAATAAATGTGTGTAAAGAGATAGTAAGCCAGAGCTTTTTTAAATAGTTTAATGAAAGTCAGTGGGGTCCAGTATTGTTGTTGTTGTTTTTTTTTTTAATGTTAATACATTTCTTTATGAAGAGATAGTTCTGCCAAAAATGTAATATTCTGTCATCATTTGGAATATTCACTTTTTTTTTTTTTTTTTTTTTTTTTTTGCATTTGCATCCTTAAATTTTTTTTTGTGCATAAAATCAAAGTTCATGGAGTCCAATATTGTTGAATTTATGAATATTTATAAATTTGTTAATTTATCATTTAGAATAATCAACATAGTTATTTTGTTGTTTTTTTTTTTTTTTTTTTTTTTATTTATTTTATTTTATTGTTTATTTATTTTATTTTATTTTTATCTTTTATTTAGTTGTATTAGTTTATTTTACTTTTCTTTAGTTTTTATTGCTTATTATGAAAATCAGTGGGTCAGTGTTGTAAATTTATTTAAGACATACTACATCAATCTCATTGTTTATTATTTAAAGAGATGTAATGTCAAAAAAGAATATTCTATCGTCATTTAGAAAAATCACTAGTGAAGATGATTTTTATTTTGGGCACATAATGTCCAGTGTTGTTTGGACCTCAGTGTTCATAGTTGTTTTGTAAAATAAGTATTTTATATGGTTTTTATTTTTCCAGTGTTGTTTGGACCTCAGTGTTCTAAGGAGTAGATTGTTTTTTTTTCATTTTGTAGTGCTGGATCTGATGGATAAAGTTGTGAGACGACGGTTTGATCCTCAGAATGAACATCCAGACGGTGTTGTGTGTGAAGCGGCTCGTCGCTCTGCTTTGTTAGGTTTTGTTGTATTTTGCTGGCTTTCATTTAACGCTCGAGTCGTTTCCATTTTAAGGTGAATTACTGATAATGAGATCCATCCGCTCGTTAATGTTCACGCTGAGTTTCTATGACGATAAGTCAATAGAGCTCTCAGCAGAGAGACGCATCCGTCTCTCATCCCTCCATCACTCCTCGTTCTCATTTTTCATTTCGTTTTTTAATTAGTTTTAATTTGATGTTTTTTACGCATGTTATTCGAATTGTAGTAGCCAAATCTAATATGATATGAGACACACAGATGGATGAATGGATGATTTGTGAGTCTGATAACATTGTAAACGAGTTGTCCTCGTCTAATCTTCTCTTTTAGTGTTCTGAGAATCAAAGTAGTGCATAATCTCTCTTAAAAGCTTTCAAATTAAATTAATTAATTAATTTATTTATTTATGTGTTTTCATTAATTTATAATATAAATTCAATTGTTAAATTTCTATTCATTCATAATAGAATTAAATTTATATTTCTATATTCTTTTTCATTTAACTTTTATTTAGATATTATTTATAAATTTATTTGTAATTGAGTTTATTTAAAATATATGTATATTTTTATTTTATTATTTTTGTTTATTTTTTTTTTTAATTCACTTTTCATTTTTTATTTTTTATTATCTTTTTTTTTGTTTATTTCTTCATTTATCCATTTATTTGTTCATTACTTCATTTTCAGTAGAGTTCACTTATTCATTAATGATATGATAATTTATTTTATCGGATTATTTATTATTTATTTTTAATTATTTATTCATTTTATTCATTCATTCATTTGTAATGCAATGTGATTTTTATTTGTTATTTTTTTCATTAATTCATTTATAATATTATTCATCCATTTATTTATTAATTTGCAATAGAAAATTGATTCATTCATTCATAATAGAAATTAATTTGTGTATTTATTATGTTTTTATATTTATTTATTTGTATTCATTCGTTTATTTGTAACACAATGATACATTGCTTGATTGATGTTAAATAATTTAATCTATTTAAATATAAAAATTATGTTTATTTATAATTCATTAATTTATTTTTTATTAATTCCTTTATAATATTATTTATTAATTAATTTACTCATTCATTCATAATAAAATAGAATTTTCAATTATCATTTAATTTCAAACATTGTTTTATTTATTTGTTTGTTTGTTTGTTCATTCATTTCTAATAGAATGCATTGACAGATGGATGGATGAGTTTGTGTTGTGATATGGTGGTTTAGTTTAGTGTTGTTGTGTGCTGATGTGGTGTTATTGTTGTGAGAACGGAAGTGGTGTGTTGAAAGCGGCCGATGATCAGCTTCAGAGCCGAGCTGAATAATAGTTTGTTTTCAGAGCTGAAAGTGTCCTCAGATTCAGCAGACGCGGATCACGCTCTTCTGAAAGCCTTATAGTGGGCAATTTTCTCTCTGTGGCTTTGCTCAGAATTGAGCGTGGAGTCTGCAAAGCTGCTGGAACAGTAACAGGTTATTTGCTGCGACCGCTTCAGAATGTTTACCGGGTTAGAAGCGACTGCGATGTTTGGGAAGATGCTTTGATAAAGTCTGAGACATTATGTTATTGTAATGCTATTGAAATGTCAGTCTACAGTGAGGTATAGTTACAGAAATGCAAGATTTTTATATTTTCTACTATTACATTTGTTACATTTTCTACAAATACATTTTTTTTTTAGTTAATGAAATGCATTGTATAAGAAATATCATGGTATAACAAATTTGTTTGTTGTTATACATTTGTTACATTTTCTACAAATACATTTTTTTACATTTCTGTTACATATTCATGTATAATAAAAATGTGTTTAAATTTTATTTAATTTTTTTTTTATTATGTTTTATTTATTTTTTATTTTTTTTTTTTTTATGATATTCATTCATTCATAATGCAAATTATTTAATTATTTATTTAGAAATATAATTTTTTATTTAAATTTTAAGATTAATTTAATTTTTTTATGTATTTATTTTGATTGATTAATTCTAATAATATTATTCATTTATTCATAATAGAATTTAATTGTATCATTATATTTTTTATCATTATTAATTTTTATATCATTATTTTAATGTAATTTATTCATTTTATTTTTTATTTCATTTAATTAATTTATAATTTATTCATTCATTTATGATATCATGTATTTTTTAATTTATTATTTTTTATTTTATCCATTTGAACTAGCTGAATTATTACCCACTGCCATAAATATTTGTATGTGTCTACAGCCACAAAATATTGATTTCTGAATTTGATCGACTGTCCTTTCAGCTTTCATTAAACTGTACGATGTTCAGAGAAAACATCAGCAGTGTTTATTATCTTTCTGGTTGTTCAGTGATATTTCTGAACGTTCCTCGTCTGGATTTACAGCAGGATGATAGTTTTGTTTTCCTTCTCTTATTCCTTGTGTTTAGTTTGCTCTCATACTGTAGTGGGATAAAGATACTGTGCTTCTGCTCATGCGAGTGTAAATCTGTACAGAAGTGTAATACATCACGACTAACAGAAATAGTAAGTATTTGATAATATTTATGTTAGTGGGTTTTTTTTTGTAAGGTAGTGTAATATGAAGAGTTTTGTAATTGTTTGTTTTTTATTTGTTTTTGTCAGCTATGGCTCTTTTTGAGTCTTTGGTGTACTCATTTTTATAATTATATATTATTTGATATATATATATTTTTTTTTTTTGCTATTTCCAGTGGATCGTTGATGTATTGATCATTTATGCTTTTAGGCCAATATTTTATTTTATTTTATTTTATTTTATTTTATTTTATTTTATTTTATTTTTATTTTATTTTATTTTTTTTATTTTTTTTGTTTTATTTATTTTTTTTTTTTTTAAATTTTTTTATGAAATTTTGAGAGAGAGAGTATAGTTTTTGTATTATATACGGAAATTTCGTTTTTCAAATGCATTTTAGTTTTATACTTTTTTTTTTTTATTTTATTTTTTTCATTAATTTTATTTTCATTTATTTATTTTTGGATTTTGTTTTTTTGTGTTTTTTTTTACAGCACCTGTTTATGCTTTTAGGCCAATATTTTTTTTTTTTTTTTTTTATTTTTTTTTTATTATTATTTTTTATTATTATTATTATTATTATTATTATTATTATTATTATTATTATTATATGCATCTGTTTGTTCTTTTAGGACAATATTACCTACATTTTATTTTTAATGATTTGATTTGATTTGATTTGATTTGATTTGATATTCATCTGTGTATGCTTTTAGGTCAATATTACCTACATTTAATTTATATATATATATTAATATATTATGTTGTTAATGGCTGTGACGTGACATTAGAAGCATGCAAAAATCGGGTGATTTGTGTGTGTGTGTGTGTGTGTGTGTGTGTGTGTGTGTGTGTGTGTGTGTGTGTGCGTGCATGCGTGTGGGTGCATGTGTGTTGTCCATGCAGGGAAAGCGTATCCTCCAGAGTTTTATTACGACACCTATAACCCGCTGTGGCAGAACCGGCCGCGTGTGTACGGATACAAGCTGCAGTGGACGCAGATGAACCCGAATGCTGTGGACCGGATCATGGCGTACCGCCTCGGGATACGACAGGTGAGGAGTTTTCAAGACTGATGGCCAGTGAGTGAACTTATTTTTTTTTTTAAATTGTGAAATATTATTAAAATTTAAAATATCTGTTTTCTATGTGAATATCTGTTAAAATGTAATTTAATGCTGTGATCAAAGCTGAAGTTTAAGAGCATCCTCTGAATTGCGTCATGGAAGTTTTAATGCATAAATTAGTAGTTGCTAAAAAGCTACTGTATCATATTTGTTTGTATGTATATGATTGATCTTAATTCTCGGTCTGTTTCATGTATTTTTTCTCTGATTGAGTTTTTTATCCAGTCAAAGCTCTTTTAGTGTAATTGTAGAAACGTCTAGCTTCAGCTGGAGCTAAATGTCAGAATAACTGCAGTAATATGTGACCCTGGAGCACAAAAACAGTCTTAAGTCGCTGGAGTATATTTGTAGCAATAGACAACAATACATTGTATGGGTCAAAATTATTGATTTTTCTTTCATACCAAAAAATCATTAGGAATCATTAAGGTATTAAAGTAAAGATCATGTTCAAATGAAAGAGTTTTGTAAATTTACTACCGTAAAATATACTCAAAACCTAATTTTTGATATTTGAGTAATATGCCATTGCATAAGGAACGTCTGCATTTGGGCAACTTTAAAGATGATTTTCTCAATATTTTTTGCTCCCTCAGATTCCAGATTTTCAAATAGTTGTATCTCAGACAAATATTGTCCTCCTAACAAACCACACATCAATGGAGAGATTATTTATTCAGAACTCGAAAAATTTTGTGCTCCAGGGTCACATATCTCCAGATGAACTCTTACTGGACTGAAGCAGCTCAGCTTTACTTGATTCTCCATCAATCATGTTTTAGAGTCTCAAATCTAAACATCAGGATCTTTTGTGGAGCGTTGTTTCCAGAAGCTTTACTTTTTCACTGTGTCTCAGCGGAGGAATGATTTTCACAAGCCTCCAGAACATCTCACATCTTCTGAGGAGCCTTTATTTCTTCATCTCTCAATCACTGCATTATATGTTTGGATCATTTACATCTCATCTCACTGAGACACATTACTGGAGATATAGAGCACAGACTCATATTTAGATCCTTTTATGTCAGTGTGTGTGTGTGTGTGTGTCAGTGCAGTAAGGCTGGTTTCTGTCGCTCCTGCAGACGGGGCAGCAGCGCTGGTGGGAGCAGGATATTCCCGTGGAGGGAAACATCCAGAGAAAGGAGGGAGTGATGATTAATAATATGATGGAGGTTATCATACGAGAGGAGGCGTACGTGGTTCGACTGACGCCCATCACACGCTTCGGAGAGGGAGACTCCTCCACCAGAGTCGTCACATACAGCGGTATTTACTGCAGAGCAGCTTTACTTTACTACGTTTAGAGCAGAAACAGTTTCACTCAGAAAGAACTAGTCAATTTCATAAATTATAACAAAGAAACATTGAATTAAACACAAAATGTTGTTAGATGAATGTTAACATACTTTGATAATCTTTGTTTTATTTAAAACTTCAACAAATCAGTCAGTAAGATCTATTCATATTTCTGAAAGAAGTCTCTTTTGTTCAGCAAGGCTGCATTTATTTGATCAAAAATACAGTAAAAATTATTAAATATTATTACAATTTAAAATTTCTGTTTTCTATGTGAATCTCTGTTAAACTGTAATTTATTTCTGTGATGCGCAGCTGTATTTTCAGCATAAATTTGTGAAGTATTATTTGTATTTTGATCTTCTGTTTTCTATGTGAATCTCTGATTTGCTGCTCAAGAAACATTTCTGATTATCATCAATGTTGAAAACATTAATATTTTGTGGAAACCGTGATATGTTTTATTTTTCAGGATTCACAGATGAACAGAAAGTTCAAAAGAACAGCATTTATTTGAAATAGAAATCTTCTGTAACATTATAAATGTCTTTACTGGCACTTTTGATCAATTTAATGCATCCTTAATGAATAAAAATATTAATTTATTTAAATAAACCAAATATTGGAACAGTAGTGTATGTCAGATAAAATTGAGATCTAATAATAATTGAACTCATAAAAGTGCTCAGAGTTGGTTGTTAATAATTCCGCCGGACTCTCGCTGGTGAACATCAAATAATCATAATCCATTTAATCCATTAATAATCAAATAATCCATTTCTGTATTTCACTAAACTATTATGAAAGAATGATGATGGATGAATTCACCGAGGTCATTAACAATCATTAAAAGCGATCTCTGGTCACGTTCAGTAAAGCTGAGTTCTGAAACTGTTTGCTGTCTGTGGGTCTAATGAAGAGCAGCTTGTGTTTGTGTTCGAGAAGCTCTGAATCCAGGTGAGCTGTTAATCTTTCATCTATTAAACATATTGCAGCATGAAAGCGGGTGGAGTATTGTTGGTCGGGTCGTCTCTGGCTTAACCAAATAACATCGACGTGACCTCGGTGTCTGCATTATCTCTGATCAGTCTGGTCTGGAGTTCAGAAAGCAGCCCATAATCAAATGCTGTTTGAAAATTGATGTTTTTTGAAGTATTATGTGACTGATGGACACAGAAAATCCTGATTTAACCTTAGAAACGCATTCGGTTTGGACATGAAAGAGATGCATAAACATTTCTAAAAAATGCATAGTTTTTAGTAAGGCAGCGAAACTGTGCAGATGCTTTAAGACACTCAAAATACACATCATGTATTTATTTATTTATTTATTATTTATTTGAGATGCTACAGGTTTCATGTTCAGGTCATTTTGATCTGGGTATGTATGGAGCACCATTAGGGTCAAAAATACTTTTTTTGTAAAATTAACTATGGAGTTATAATAGTGTCTATATATATATATATAGCCTTTTCCCCATTTCTGAGCATGAATATATACGTCTATTGATGAACCATTACAGCATAAAAATCTGATCACTTTTTAATCTGAAAGCAAAAGTTTATGCAAGTAAAATGAATTTATTATGTTTGAAAGTTTTTCAGAGTAACATTTGTATTTTGAATCAGAATCAGAGAGAGCTTTATTGCCAAGTATGTTTGCACATACAAGGAATTTGTTCTGGTATCTGAATCTTCCAGTACACGTGATCATGACAACTCTCGGGAGATTTAAGCATGGTAATGGTTATGACAATGTTAATGTATTTGGTTTTGGTGAAATAGATCTGCTACTGATGTTTTTGTTTTTTGTTGATTAGTTTTTATATTTTTTGTGTTGATGGTGATAGCAGGTATATGTAATTTGTATTACCAGTTCTTGAGAGGTTATGTTTCTGTGAGTATTTAAGACATATTGCTGCTGCACAAATAGCACATAAACTATCCTGTAGCAGATCTATACAGGTGGAGCTGGGGAAGGTGGAGGGTTTCAGAGGAACACTGAAAGCACACTGCAATGCTCAAGCTCATTGGCTGCGAATGCAAAATGAACTTGTGACAAGTCGTTTAATCCTAAGAACATTATCAGTTTACATTAAGGACCCATCAGCCTGCGCCATCTAGAGTTTCATGACAGAACTTGGTGTGTGTGTATATATATATAGTGGTATATAGATTTACAAGGCATGGAATAAGATGTAGGGTAGTATTAAAGGGGTCCTATTATGCTCTTTTACAAAGTCTTGATTTTGTTTTGGGGGTGTACTAGAACAGGCTCTCATACTAGGTTGTTCGAAAAACACATTACTTTTCATATATTTTACATCCCCAGTCTGGCATGAACGGCTCGTTCCTGTATCAAATGAAGGCCCGCCTTCTGAAATATGAAATGTGCTGTGGTTAGTTAGCTGGGCCAGTGTGTGTTGTGATTGACAGCACTCAGTTCCTGGTCGGGAAATGTCATGCCCCTTACAATAGCTGCCTGTGAGCTTCTGGGTAAATATTGTATCGAAATCAAATCAATTTGAGCGTGATTTAAACCCAGTTGATTGTAACCACTCTAAGTTCGTCTGCCTTGGGAAAGTTAGCGTGTCTCAGACATAGTGATAACCCTCGTTGCCTTCTCTCTATTGCAGCTCAACCATGTCTCTTTCTATTCGTTGATATTTGTGATATCACAAATCCTGAAAAATATTCGTTGTAGTCCAAACGAGTCGTTCATTGTAGTTTTTTAAAAGCAATTTCTGTTAAATAAAATATCTCCTTTTGAAGTGGACTTTGAGCTTTGTAACTCTGTAGATATTTTTTATGCTCAACCAGCAACATTACAGACTAACTAAAGTTGAAAAAGCATAATAGGACCCCTTTAAATAAACAAAAGTGGTATTGCACATCTTTTTATTGGACAGTAGAGAGCTGTTCATGATGTTGATTGTCCTGGTGTTCGGTGCTCTGTAGCGCTGGCCAGATGATAAGAGTTCAAAAAGGAAGATGACTTGGATGTGAGGGATCCAGAGTGATTTTCTGAGCTCTTTTCCTAACTCTGGGTCTATACAGCTCTTGAAGGGTGGGTAGGGGGGAACCAATAATCCTCTCAGCAGTCCGAACAACTCTCTGTATTCTGATATCTGATTTTATAGCTGAGCCAAACCAGACAGTTATAGAAGTGCACAGAACAGACTCTATGGCTGAGTAGAACTGTGTGAGTAGCTCCTCAGCTGATGAAGGAAATACAACCTCTGCTGGGCCTTTTTAACAATAGAGTCAATGTGATTGTCCCACTTTAGGTCCTGTGAGATGGTGGTGCCCAGAAACCTGAATGACTCAACTTCATTTACAGTTTCCCCTGAAGTACACGGTCATCTCCACAGTTTTGAGTGTGTTTAGCTAGTTTTTGTTTTTGTTTAGCTAGAGGTTGTTATATCTTAACCTCCTGTCTGTAAGTATATTTATGTTCGTGTTTGTGGGTGGGATCATGAGACTGTAGTGTCATCTGCAAACTTCAGGAGGTTGACAGAGGGGTCAGTAGAGGTGCACAGGGAGAAGAGCAGTGGGGAGAGGACATACCCCTGAGGGGCGCCAGTGCTGATGGTGTGGCTGTTTGACATGAATTTCCCGAGTCTCACTAGTTGTCAGGATCCTCGATTTGTCCAGATGCTGCAGGATGTTGTCAGCCAACCTAAATTTGTTTGTTTATGCAATGATGATTGTCTTGATTGGCTAATAAAGATATCCTTGTTACAGCAACTGAAACAATAAGTACTGTTGTTGAGCAAATTTATTATTTTCTGTTTCCAGGATGAAAAAAAAAACAATGTGTAAATAGTCACCACATTGCCATTTTTACATCTGTTTAAAAATGACAAACATGGATTTACTGTATTCCAGTTTATCTCAGTAAATTTATAAATGATGGTATCCAGAACATAATGAAATGTTATAAATGTTATAAACCACAATGGACAACATTGTCTTTGTTTGTAAAGCATCCTACAAGACTAAGATATCCAGGATATAGAGTTAAGTGGTTGTAGATACTCTAGACCTCAATGCTTGACACCAGCAAACAGCAAAACAATAACCCTATAACAGCATCTGCATTATTTATTCATGCAGCAATGCATGCTGGGAAGTCACAAAGCCTTATCATTTCAGCAATATGAGTGTTGCAGTGAACCACGGCTTGTCGTTGTTGTAAGCTGTTGTAAATGAGTCCTGGTGGGGATGCACATATCCTCACAGAAACTGATGTGTGATGTTACAGAATCCATGAGCTCGTCCAGATCAGTGGCAGCAACTTCAAAAACACACCAGTCTGTGCAGTCGAAACAAGCTTGTTAATCCATCTTTAACAGTTCTTGATACAGGTTTAGCTGTCTTCAGTTTCTGCCTGTAGGTCAGTATAAGATTAACCAGACAGAGCTGCAAAGCATCCTTTATTGTGGTGTTGTAGTGATCCAGTATATTGCTAAATAAAATAAAATAAAAATTATTTATAAATAGTTGTTTAATACATGTTAATTATTACATTCTCGTGTTTATTTTATTTATTTATTTATTTATATATTTATTGCTGTTTTTGTTGTGGTTGTCTCTTTTGTAATGTGTGAAAAAAAAAAAAGTGAAAATACTGTTTATAATGTTCACAGTTTGTTAAAATAAAAAATATGTTTAAAAATTGTTGTTAAATACTTTTTTAAATATCTGAAGAGTTTTAAATAAAACAAAAATTATTGGAGTATGTTTTACAGCAAAATATAATTTCAGTGTTTCTACTTCAAAATTATGTTTTTTGCTCTTTTTCTGTAATTATTTGTGAAATTTATTACCAATTTCTGCAATTTAGTATTTTTTTTGTTTTTTTGTCATGTGTGAGACGTATTAATATTTAGGTTAGGTTTGGTGTAACTCAGTTCATTTTGCTTTTCAAAGAGTGATTTTAGTGAATTCTAATGAATTCAGTTAGGGTCAGTTTGGAAAAAGGTCATGAAAATGTGAATTATAATAATGAATGATTGTTATTGACTGAAGTGTAATGTGTTTATTGCTATTCAGCTGCTGATCTGATGAATATTTTCATCTTTTCTCTTCACAGTTCCCATCAATCCTTATCTGAGTGAGTATTTGTTTATTTTTTTTTCTATTTGTTAGAGATGGTAAATTTTGAATAGTTTTTGATGATTGTTGCTTGTTTTGTTGTTTAATTGAATATTTTTAATTTTTCATCAATATGCTGAACTCTTGTCCTGTGTTATAATGACAGTCCTGACGTCGTTTACTCGCTCCGGCACTGATGAAGAGTCTCTCAGACATTTTCCAGCCTAAAACACTTCAGAACAATCCTGTGTGTTAAAATATGAGGATTTGTGCGAGAAACAAAGCCTAAAGCGATGTAATGTTACTGATAATGCATCTACACTGATTAGATAAAGAGTCATTTACAGATTTTAAATAAATTCCTACACTTTTAGTTAGGTTATGGATAGGGATAAGTCCAAATAAAGTCATATAAGTAAAAATATTTTATATAATGATTATTATGATTAAATGCATTAAATCTATGCTGTTGTTGCTTTTATTTTATTTATTTTTTTTTACATATAAATATTTTTAAATAGAAGTATTTAATATATCTTAATCCATTCATTTTCATTTTTGTTTATTAAATTAAATTAAATTAAATTAAATTAAATTAAATTGCAGTTCAGAAAATCTGGCAAAATTCCCATTTTCTATTTGTACAAAATAAGATTGTATATATTTATATAATAATAATAATAATTATTATTATTATTTAATTGTTTGTAAAACAATATTTAAATATTTATATATGAGTATATTATATTATTATATTATTATATTATTATAGTTATTATCTGTTCACTTTCACTGCATGAAAATAGCATTTCAGAGATTCTGGCTAAATTCCTATTTTCTAGTTCAGTACAGAACAGAATTCAATTCAATTCAATTCAATTCAAGTTTATTTGTATAGCGCTTTTTACGATACAAATCATTACAAAGCAACTTTACAGAAAAATTTTTATTAAGTTTCTACAATATTCGTAGTAGTTAGCTTATCAGTGGTGACTGTCAGGTCATGTGGAAGCATATTGGCAGAAATAGTTCAGAAAAAAAAACATAATTTGGTTTTTAAGAATTAAGTCATTATGGATTTTTAAATGTTATATTATAACTACACTATATATATTATATTATATATATATATATATATATATATACATATTACATATTACATATTAAACATTTATAATTATATTAATTATAATTATATTTTATTATTATTATTATCACTATTATTATCTGATCACCTTGATGATGATGATGATGACGACGGTTTGATGTCTGATTGAACTAACCCTGTTTCTGCTTGTTCTCAGGAGAGTTTCACTGCAGTTTTGAGGAGGATCCCATCTGTATGTTCACTCAGGACCAGAACGATTGACTTCCGATGAATGGTCTGGACGAGACACAGCGCAGCCCACACGCGACACCCAAATACACACCCAACACACGGGGCGCGCAGCGGGGGACCGCAGCAGCTCCAACAGGGTAGCGAGGCGTTCTGACCCCGATCAAACCCCGCCAAGAAGCTTGGTGCTTCACAGAAGATCATTACAAGTTAGGTCTTCACAGAAGACATTTATTTTTTTTCTAAGAAGACATTAAGTTATGTGTTTTTTTTTTTTTTACATATTAATTGATTATATAAATAATTTTAGAAACTTTTAGAAAATTCTAATTTTGTAGTTACACAGAATAAAGTCTTGCAGGTGTATATTAATAATAATTATTAATATTATATATTAAATATATTTTTACATATTACAATATTTTCAAAATTATTTTTATAAATACTAAATATATATAAATTATATAAATGATTATATATATATATATAAATAATTTATTTTTCTAATAATTAATTTTATTTTATTGTCATTCATTCACTTTCATATGAAATTTTTTTTATTTATTTTTCTAATAATTAATTTTATTTTATTGTCATTCATTCACTTTCATATGAAAAGAGCAATTCAGAGATGATGATAGATTAGATTAGATAGATAGGGGAAGATAGATAGATAGATTAGATAGATAGAATAGAATAGATAATAGATAGATGAGATACGATAGATAGATAGATAGATAGATAGATAGATAGATAGATAGACGGATAGAGATAGATATAGATACTTGAAGTACTGTACAATCAGAACTGCTGAGTTCCAGGCAGTGCTCAGAGTGACTTTATTCAGATGAGGCTGTCTATTCCCAAAGCAAGATGAAGCCCTCGGCGGATGAAGCGACGAGCTGCTTGTTATTGACACGAGCGTTTAATGATGGGATGAGTAAATAAAACATGTGCTTTAATCAGCTGATGATTCCAGACTGTCTGGAGTTTCATTTTCTTAAGAGTCCTACAGAGACTTTAATTACAAGAGCGGAAACTCTGTGTGATTCTGTCTGGAGGGGATTTCACGTCGATCTGAAGAACAGTCATATATAATAGAAATGAATGAGATCAATGGAATGAAACACACCCGCTTCATGTTTATACCTAGCAATAAATCATTAATTTACAGTATTAAATCATTATGAATCAGTAACAAATCAAATTCTTTCTTTGATTTTTTTAAATTAGATTTTCTTTCTACATTTCCATTTGTTTTTGTAAACAGATACATTACAATTGGGAAAAATATCTAAAATAATGCATATAAATTAACTTATTATTGTATACATTGGTGCATATGTTGAAATATATTTTATAGAAAATTATTTGTGTATGTTGAAGTAAAATTTTAGATATTTTATAACGTTCTTTTGTATTTTACGAATATTTCTTTGATGTTTTTGTTTGTTTTTTTTTTGTTTTGTGGTGAAGAAGAAGAATTTTATATATATAAATTTTATTATTATTTTTTTTTTGTTATTATTAATTATATTAATTGAATTTATTTATTATTTAATTGTATTAATTATTATTACTATATACTTTTTAATATATAGTTTTTAATATAGTTTATGTAAAATATAGTTTATTATACATTACATATTTTACATATTAAAATTATACATTACAAATGTATAATATTTAAAAAAATCTAATTTATGAATGTATTTATTTATTTATTTGGCATTACAGTAATGAGAAATTGTGGAAGAATTAGCCATGTGTTACAGCAGTTTCTATTACTGTTACAGTATGTGTGTCATGATTGTGTTTGTTTGGTTATCAGGTTTCTACATGTACATTGAGACGTCCAGACCTCGAAAAGAGGGCGATACAGCTCGTCTCCTCAGCCCCACGTTCAACGTGGCCCCTAAAAACCCCCACAGCATCACCAGCCCGCCGGCGTACTGCTTCAGCTTCTACTACCACATGTATGGCAAACACATCGGTAAGAGCTCTGACTCACTACAGCGATGTGTCACATTATCACTTCACCTGACACAGATCTGCAGCTGCTAAAACCCTGACAGTCACTCCTCCAGCCTAAACTCTTCTGACATCTGTTAAATATCTGCCATTTTTTGCATTTACTGAACACACTTTGACCCCTATAGTGGGGCATGTTGTCACATGATTGACATGAAAACTCAGAAATACTGCTGGAGTGAGAATTAGAGCATGTGACATCTAACCCCACTCAGCCTTATTTAGCTTATTCTTATGATGCTTTCAGCTGTCAATAATACTCACAGCAGCAATATTTAGTATTTATTAATGTTTTGAATAAAAAAAAAAAAAAAACTTTTTTTTTGTTAGTTTCGTTAATTTATAATTTTGTATAATTATTATATTAAAATTTGTTTATATTCATTTTTGTTTTTTTTTATTATTTTTTTTTTTTTTTTTTTTTTTTTGTTTTTTTGTTTTTTGTTTTTTTAAATTTAAATTTTTTTTTTTAAATTTTTTTTTTTGTTTTTTTTTATTTATTTTTTTATTATTTTTCTCTTTTATTTTATTTCATCTTATTTTAGTTCTTTATTTCACTAACAATTTTCCTAGTCTTTAATAGATTGATAGTTTATTTTAATAATTTAGTTTTTTTTTCATTGCTGAACAGGATTTTCATTCCATTTTCATTTTGAAAATAGTGTAAGTTTTAAGAGTTTTATTATTATTGCATTTGTCTTTAAAAAAAAAAAGAATATATATACATATATATATATGTGTGTGTGTGTGTGTGTGTGTGTGTGCATGTGTGCATGTGTCGCATATGTGTGTGTGTGATTCTATTTGGCTTCAATTTAGTTTATTTCCATTTTAGTAATTTAGTTTTATTAAACTTATTTTCAGTTAGTTGCCAATGCAAAATTATCATTATTATTATTTTTTTAATCTTTTTTTTATTTTTATTTTTTCATTTTGATTTTAGTGTGAGTTTTAGTAATTTTGTGTTTTTGTCTTTTTTATTAGGTTTTTTCATATAATTTTATTTAGATTTTATATTTTTTTTATTTCCGTTTTAGTAATTTAGTAATTACGATTTAGTAATTTATACATATTTTATTTTACTTAGTTGCCAAAGCAACATTGAAGTTTAAGTATTTTTATCTCATTTTTGGTTTTTATTTTATTTTGGCTTTATTTCATTTACTAGAAACAGTTTTGATAGATTTAGTTTATAATGAAAACACTGACTTTTTAAAAGTATTTTTAACACACTGTACCATGTTTAAATTCACAGTTTGTTGCCACTTGCACTTATGAAAGTTTTTAAGATTAATGAACACTTTGAACCTGCACAGATAAAGACTGCAATATTTGTTTTGCGTATTGTTGAATATACAGCTGTGAAAAAGACAAAAACAAATAAAAACAGAAAATGTGGTGAGCTGTGAATCTGTGTGCAGTAGATGTGGGCCCGACATTACCTGTGCTCAGGTTACAGCTAATTAATGAGTCTCACATAAGTTTGCCTGTGGAGTTCTTTCTCTTTGCATTTGTTTACTGGATTAAATCCCAGAGCTCATGGCAAATACTCATCGTCACAGCGGTCAAAGTGCTTTCACTAGCCTCGTTCTTCATGCCGATAGACTCGGTCACATCCAGAACCACCACAACACCTCATTCATCTCTAAACGAGACAGTTTCTCCCTGCGGAGCGTCTGCTGGAATATAATGAAAGAGGAGTCGATTTAAGAGGATAAGAGGATGTCGCTCACATTAACATGAGCAGAAACCCTTTCATTCCTTTTTAGTGTTTCACTCAGGAAGATTGAGTAGATTGACTACCTAAACCTGACAAGAATGTCCTGTTTAAGGCAATACACTACAGTTAAAAAAATATTGTGTTTAAGTACATTTTGCTAACATTCCCTTTTATTTATAAAAACATTATTTCTGAATGTTCTCTGAATGTTCAAAATGTCTCTGAAATGTTTTGGTTATGCAAACATTAAGGGAACATTCCATCTGATCATTTTCCGAACATTATGGGAACGTTACTTTGGAATGTTCGCTGAATGTTCTGAAACAATTTGTAACATTGAAAAAAATGTTGGATGAAAGTCCAACTGAAACATTTCAGGAAAAAATGTTCCGTGAACGATGTATAAAAAACATTTTCATGCTAACGTTCTAAGAATATTATTAAAGATCAGATAGCTGTGAATGAATGTTCTTTTAAAGTTACTGCAAGAGCATTTGTTCATAACTTTAAGAGAATGTTCTGAGAATGTTCTCAGTTATTTCGGAGTAGGGTCAAATGTAAACTAATCAACATCACCATACTTTTCCAGTTTATTAATCACAGTACATTGAGACACGTCTTCTGTAACAAATTGTTGATGAGTTTTTACTTAATTAAATATGCACTAATTTTCATATATTTCCAGAATATAAAGTTGAACTGTTCTTGTTTTTTGTTGACATATTACAGTCAGTTTTTATAGAAGGGATTTTGGATTTCTCTTTTTCTCACTCCATAAATCAGAAAATACTGTCAGAAAAAACAATACAATTTCACTTTAAGGAATAAATATTTAAGTATATATAAAGTAAATGATATATGCACAACCCTTCAGTAAAATCATTTGGAATATAGACATGAATAAAACTCTAAGTTTTGGTGTATGTAAGTGTTACTGAAACGGAGGAAAAAACTTTTAAAGAAATGTATTGGAATTGAAACCTATAGGCGCAAATAGATAAAGTGCAATGTGTATTTTGGATGTTTTCTTTCCACTAGTGAGATCATTGGTTCAAAATTCTAGATTGATTTTGTTGTCATATTAGAGTTAAAGTTTTTTACAAAGGGGATTTTGGATTTCTCTTTTTATCACTCTATAAATTAGGAAATACTGTCAACAGACAGAAAACAAATACATTTTCACCTAAAATGTTGTAAAAAAAAAAAAAAAAAAAAAAGCGAATGTTATATGAACAAACCCTACAGTAAAAATCTTCAGAATATAGATAGTAATAAAACTCTAAGTTTGGGTGTATGTAAGTTTTGCTGAAGGGGAGGAAAAAAACATACAAGATATGTATTATAATTGAAACACAAATAGATAAAATGTATTAAAACAAATGCTTAAATGTGCATTTTTGGAAATGTTGTATAAATCAGTGTGAATGATATACAAACAAACCCCTCAGTAAAAATCTTCAGAATATAGACAGAAATAAAATTCTAAGTTTTGGTGTTTGTAAGTGCTGCTGAAATGGAGAAACAAACTTTAAAAATATGTGTTGGAATTGAAATGGAAATGTTTTCTTTCCACTAGCCTGAAAGAACACGTGTTATGGAAGCAAAATAGACCTCAAAACTGACCAGTTCATAAAAAAACCTAGAGTCGAGTCTTGCCTTAAGATTTCCACACACCTTTCCCAAGTACCCAAAGCAAACATGACTGTTAATTAACCAACCGAGGAGGTAGAATCCAAGTACAGTCCTCTGCAAGCATGTGTTTGTGCCTGGACTGATTCACAGTTTGACTTGTGCTTTTCAGCTCTTCTGTTGGACGGCACTGAGGAGGTCAGTTGTTAAATTAATTGATTGCATTTTCCTGCAGGCACTCTGAATGCATTTGTTAAGCAGAAAGGTCAGTCGACTTCAGATGCCGGTCCAGTCTGGTCTCTCAGCGGGAACCAAGGGGACCGATGGAGACAAGCCAAAATTAGCATCCATCCTACTGCCTCCTTCCAGGTGAGCGAACTGTACGGATAATTCACATTCATTCAGTATTTATAAAGCATTTATGAGAGGTTTGGGGTGCGTTTTGAAGGAAATGTACATTTTTAGTAATCAAGGACACATTAAATTAATGAAAAGTGCCACTAAAGACATTTATAATATAACAAAAGATTTCTATTTCAAATAAATGCTGTTCTTTTAATCTTTCTATGCATCTGTGAATCCTGAAAAATAAAATGTGTCACAGTTTCCACCCAAATATTGTGCAGCACAACTGTTTTCAACATTGATAATAATCAGTAATGTTTCTTATTCATATTAGAATGATTTCTGAAGATCATGTGACACTGAAGACTGGAGTAATGATGCTGAAAATACAGCTGCACATCACAGACATAAATTACAGTTAAACAGAGATTGACATAGAAAACAGCTGTTTTAAATTGTAAAAATGTTTCACTATTTTACTGTTTTTTGATCAAATAAATGCAGTCTTGGTGAACAGAAGAGACTCTTTGAAAATCAACAACAACAAAAAATCTTACCGTTGTATTTATACTTTTTGTAAATGTAAATACATATGTAATGTTTTAATGTAATTGTAAGAAGTCACAAAGCATTGTATGAAACAGTAAGGCACTTGAGGCAATGCTGTATTTTGAAAACAGCCTAATAGCAAACCTCTTGTATCTTATGGAAGATGCTGTCGAGATGAGCTTTATTTTGTTTGTTCTGTGTCCATCACACAGGTGATGTTCGAGGGCATCCGCGGCCCTGGGATCGAGGGGGACATTGCCATCGATGATGTCACTCTCGAGGAGGGGGAGTGTCCTGACCCTCCGTCCAATCGTATGTACCAAGCATGCATCTCCATGGTAACCGGGCTGTAATTACATGTAGCACAATTTGTCCAGGAGAGCTCCGTAATTACACAAGAACAAACAGGGAGAAAAGCAGAAATGAGGCCAGGTAATGGGCTGGAATTGACAAGAGTGACGGTGAAAGCTTCTGCTGGAAACATGAGAGCAAATGAAAAACCTTCCTTCTGGAGCCAAACTAGAGCTGTAATCATGAAGTGAAGTTATGTGTTAATCATTATTTATTAGGCATCAGGTTTTCCATTATTATCCAAAGCCGTTTGACTGTAAGAGATGTTTTCTTTTATTGATCTGGTTGTGAGATCGTGGATATCTAGAGAATGATCAAACACTGCAGTAATAATAAGCACTAGAGGATGATTATGAATCACACAAATACATTTCAGACATTTATGAGCAACCGTATGTGTGAAAAACATCACAGAGACGCTTCTGAGTGCTGTTTACGTAGACAAGCATGCATTAACTCTTTCCCCGACAGCGTTTTTTTTTTTTTTTTTAAGTTGCCATTCACCACCTGCATTTTTTTACATTTTCACAAAACTTTCATTGTCCCCGCAATATTTTGTTGTATGAAAATATGAACAGGGATGCATATATGTTTTTCGGTCTGGCTCTCTTGAGAGCACCTGGAGATTTGGTTTGGTGCTCACTCTGCACCCATTGAATTTGCCTATAAAAAATTTAATAATTAATAAAAGTAATAATAGTATTAATGCATTTTATTTATTATATAAAACAATGATTGTGCATTAACAGCTGTCAACCATGCCTGTATGCAAATGAGTGGATTCTGCTTGAAATTTACTCGCTATAATAATATATATATATATATATATATATATATATATATATATATATATATAGCTTCATGCATTTTATTTTTTATTTTTTTTAATTAACACTTGAATGTTAGTTTCACAAAAAACAACCTTTTGAACAAAAAGATGGAAAAATCGCATTTAAAAAAAAAATCTGGATCATATTCAGATCAATCTTGAATAGAGTTGATTACATCCAGATTACAAACATTTCATTTTGTAACGTAAGCCAGTTTTGATTTATATGCTGTTTAATGTTTGATGATCACATTATTTTACGTATGCATCTGCTTACGTCATCGATCGCTTGTTTCTGTCTCTCAAATCTGTGTTTTGATCCAGAGATTAAATACTCTTTCAGAAGATGTGTAATAGCGCCTCCTAGTGCATAACAGTTCAAATACGGAAAGACAGAAATTTCAGTCCATGGCAGGGAAGTATTTAAAGGGACAGTTCACCCAAAACTGAAAACTCGTCATCATTTACTCACCCTTATGACATTCCAAACCTGTATGAGTTTCTAAATTCTGATGAGCACAAAAAAAATATATTTTAAAGAATGTTGACAACCAGACAGTTGACAGTAGCCATTGCCTTCCACAGTAGTTTTTTCCATACTATGGAAGTCGATGGCTACCGTAAATTAACACAACTCCCGCATACGCATGGCAGTCCCAGGCATCATGCTGGTGAGTTTTGGTCTGGTTATCTGGTTAGTGGTAATCTCTTTCTCTGTGTGTTTCCCACAGCGATCCGAGGAGCGGCTGCACACAGTGTCTCCAGTATATGGCCATTGAGCGTCACACTCTTTTTTACCGTATTCATTGGTCTGAGGTGACGCTCCACGTGAGAAAAGACTCCAGACATGTCCCTCTATATGTTATCACCAAAGATTCATGCTTTCGGATCGCTGAGAAGGCACAGCACTGGATCCACATGGAACGAAACAACCACAAACAGAAAAGTAATAACTAATGCTAAAAAAAATTCTCTCAATGTCTGGAACCAACCGAGGGTTTGAACACTGACCTGAGAAGCACAACGACTACGTCGCAATCTGGATTTAACTGAAAGAGAAGCGAAACCGGTTTTGTGAATGAAGATTCCCCTTCCCTTTTTTCCATCTTGAGATGTTGTTGTGTGGAGTACAAACATCTTCTTCTGGTTGATCGTCTCTTGATTTGTTCTGGGTTTAGTTTGGATTGGTGCTTTAAAACGCAAATAAAAGAGAACCTTGTTTCGCTTTATTCTAGCCTGATTTCACAACACTGTGCTCACGTTCCCAAGCGGAGAACATTGCATTTTTTGGCATCCGTGGCGGTGAAAATCTTGGTTTGTCATCGTTCCCAGCACTGGTTGAGTGACAGAGTTTCTGCCATTAAAAAAGAAGTGCCTTCAGGTTAAAAAAACGATCCGTTAGCCTGGCCATCGACACCAAACGTCCATGTTTCTAACATCTCTGATGGGCTATTTTATACTCATTTCTATCAAACCCACGATGTTTGGCTCCTGGAGGACGATGTATGGACGAATGTCACGCTCTCCATCCCGAACTGTCATGCCTCTGTCATTTATATACCGAACAATGTGCATTCTGAGAGAAAAAATACAAAATATTCATAATTATAATAATATTTTATTACTCTATCCAGAATGTGTCTCAGCTTTTACACACGAACTGTGAAAATCGGTGGCGGTATCTACCTATCTACGCTTTTTAAAAAGAGTGTTGTAAAAAAAAAAAACGTGTTATGAAAATGTTTTGACAAGAAGCTGTGTCTCGTTTCTTCTGATTTACATTGAAATGTTCCGACTTTACTGTCTTTATTTCTCGTCGTCTCACTTGCATTGCTGAAAATATTAAAAACAGGCAGAAACACGCCGGTTTGTTAACTGTACAACTTGTATATGTAAAGAAGCTCTGATTTATATGAGATGTTTTATGTACGAGTCAAAGGAAGCACAACATTTAGGATTCAACCATTTATAAGCATCATATATGTGAGCGTCCTCCTGCAAAACCAACGTGAAAATAAAGTGTGACGCTGGAAGTGTCGAAGCTGCTCGTTATCTAATTGAATCACTACTACTTTACTTTCTACAGAAATTAATCGGCATTAAAATCAACTTTGCATGGGCTGTTTTTGAATAGATTTACACATAATGGTAATATTGCTCATGCATATGGTTAAAAACCAAATACGAAATACATCAAAAGCTGACTTACGGTCAAAGAAGTTCAGAAGTCATTTAAAGTAATAGTTCATGCAAAAATGAAAATGTGCAGTGAATGGGTGCCGTCAGAATGAGAGTCTAAACAGCTGATAAAAACATCACAATAATCCACAAGTAATCCACCGCACTCCAGTCCATCAGTTAACATCTGGAGAAGACAAAAGATGAAACACATCCAGCATTAAGATGTTTTTAACTCAAATACATAGAGTCCATAATAACACTTCATCTCCCGTTGTCTCTCACATCAAAATCCAGCCACAGATTTGTTTAGAGCTGTTTTGGACTGTTTAAACGCTGCTTGATCTGAACAGATTTCTCTCCTGTCTGAAAGAACGAGCCGGTGAACAATGAAGCGTGATTAATCTCCTGGTTTTACCGGAGAACGTGACGTCACATATATGTGCTGGCATGATGTAAAAGATTCATTCACAGTATGATGACTGACGCTTGTTACAGGACTTCAGAATCATCCGTTTAATGAATCACGAGTCAAATATACAGGCCAAACAGAGTGTCAGCTGAGTCTTTATGATGTAAAAATGAGACTATTTGAAGTCATGGATGTAATGTGTTTTCTGTTTAGAGCTGGGCGATGTATTGAATGCATTTGTGATGATTTGCTGGTGAAAATGAGCCAACACTGTGAGTATTGCAATGATTTTATTGCACTTTTTGTTTGGTGTTCGCATGTGATTCATTCGAGTGAATCACTTCAAACTGTCCGATTCAACAGTTCCTTTAAAGACGTCCGAAAAGTCATTCACATGTTTTATTAAAAATACTATGTTCTGCCCAAAGCATTTAATGTACTGTAAATATTGCTGTTTATTATTCTGTATTGTCGGTCTGTGTAAATGAAAATGATTCAGAATCATTTGTGTTTGTTTAGTGTGGAACTGTTGCAAACATGCTTTGATTGTTTGAATTAGATTTTCACTGTGTTTTACTTTTATGTTTAAACATTTATATACTGATTATTGTGGGAAAAGTATTGGGATAATTGTATCGCCAGCTCGAATGGCATGATAAAATGTTGACAGAGTAACGTTTGTTTAAATTTAACCCTCCTATTGCATTTTTTGCATTGGTGAAACTTGAGCTTGGAAAACAGTCATAACTTTTTTCATCTAAAGCCATATTGTATCTAATCAGCAACTTCTCATTAATGAGGGAATGTGCAAAAAAGAAAAAAAAAGCCAAGTTTACAGTGTTTTACCCCTTTTTAATATTTGAGAAAAGTCAAGTCAAGTCAAGTTTATTTATATAGCCCTTTAAAACAACATAAATGCTGACCAAAGTGTTGCACAACATACCAAACAAAACATCCATTGTACAATACAATTTAAAGACTAATAATAAAATATGAAAAGAAAGCAAAACACAAAAATAATAGAATTAAGACCGGAAACATCGTGCAATTTAAAACAATGTTTAAGACTAAAAAAATAATTATATTAATTTAATAATTAATATCAAATTACACATATGCCTGAAGGAAAAAAAAAACTTTTAAGAGAAGATTTAAATGTAAAAAGTGTAGGGGAAAGTCTAATAGACAAAGGTAGGGAATTCCAGAGCTTAGGACCAAGAACTGAGAAAACTCAATAGTTATTAGAAACTTCACATTTTACAAGAACTACAGCAAAACTACTATGATGTGAGAAACAAGTATATATATATTTTTAAATATTCATGAGAAATTTTATTTTAATATACAATTATATGAAAATTTTCAAATCATTAAATATGAGAATTAAACCCATTGAAATGAATGGAATTTAATGAAATTCCTTTGAACTTACAACTCATGCTGCTCGAAAACAGTTCAAATTTAAGAAACCTACATATTCATTTTCTAACATAAAAATATAAAATAAACATAAATATTACTCTGGAATGTTTTCAAACAAAATGCATACATTTTAGTTCCATAACCAGACAAAATATCTGCAATGCAACATAGTGAAATGTGGACTTATTCTCATTCAAACTCTCTTTCGTTTATCACATTTAGTCTGTTTGCTCTTTGAACTCTTGCTTTTCATCTCATTGGGCTGTAGTTCATTTGATATTGTTTATTTATGTCACTTACATCTTTAGTCTGTTTATAGTGACTCTGTGCCTATATATTTAAATTTACCAACAAAATCCAGTCCTAAAAGTCTGCGAGAGATATGGGAAAGAGGCTAAATGTATTTTACAGAAGTAATTTGAGACAAATCTAACTAATAGATGCAAAAAAAAAAATCCTTTGTAAAAAAATAATTTCCGGGTCAAAAATGACCCGAGCGCATAACAATTTATTTGAAAAGGTTATATGTCTTAAAAATTATTTTTAAAAATCTGGAAAAAATAAATGATGTGTATTTTGATATTCTTCATCCATGTGAGAAGACTTTTTTTCTGTAGTAAAATCAATGGATTTTTTAGAATTTTTTACGTGCTGCTTTTTTTTTCAACTGACCTGAATGCGATAGGAGGGTTACAACAGTAATGACTGTTCCAGTGAACAACAGTGAGAGAAAACCTTGATCAGAGAATAAACGTGGATGTCCGACCTTCCAGAATGTCTCATATACAGTATATGTTCAGTTCATCGTCCGCTGAAGCATCGAGTGTTTTAGTGCTTCACACTGGAGCTGATCTGAAGGCCTCGTCATCTTCAGAAGGGCTTTATGGCTGCTTCCCTCGCTCTCACAGACATTTACGGTATCTTAAACCAACACATGTGCATGAATGCAGATGAAGTGTGCTTTTCACGCCGACTTCAGGTCAATCACTGGAGTTCAGTGTAAATGGTTTGGTCTGATCTGATGTCCTGTAACGGCCGTTCAGTCATTATACTCGCTTAACATCCAATAATGCTTCCTTTCACTGTATTTCTTTGGATTTACCATCCATTTTTGTGTCATTCTTGCAACTAATGATGAAAAAAAAATAAAGAAAGAAAGCTATTTTACATCTGTGTTGGTGAAACGCATTGCGGGAAATCCTTCTGCCTGTGTTCCTGGAGTATTTTGCAGTCTAATTAGACATTATTTATGCAAGTTTTTGTTTTAACAATCTTGACTAGGCAAAAAAACAATACTGAACATTTCTAGATATAATTAGTTTCCTTTCATAGTGGGGCATGTAGTCACTGTAGGAGCTGTTTGTTGAGACTGATTAAATAGATTCATATAAAATTAAATATTACCTATATTTTGCACAGCGTTTAAATGTTTTATAGGCTATTTGATGTCTTTAAGAATAGAGCAATACATGAGAACAATTAAAAAAAAATAGAAAACATACAAAGATAATGAAACCTATTTCAACTTAAAAAATTCGGTTCAGTTGATTATACTAAATTATTAAACTGGCCATGTCATTTCAACTTAAAATACAGAAAATAGTTAGAAATTAATTACATATTGTAACTTTAAAAATAAAGTTGAAAATTTGATTTAAAAAAAAATGAATTTGATTAAAGTTAAAGTAATGGGAAAACAGTGAATTAAGCAGTATTTTATTATCATTGAAATACTATAATAGCTTGTGTTATTTTTTAAGTATTATATTTTCTGTTTTTATATTTTCTTCTTTCATGTTATTTAAAGTTTTAGAAATGTTATTGTGTTTTTGTCATTACAGCACAGAACTGACAGCACATCGTTTTTGTTTCTGTTTCAGTTTGAGTTATTTTAGTACATCAAGTTTCTTTACATCTTATTTCACGTAACTTTTATTTCAAATAACAAAATGTTCAATGTTTATATGCCGTGAAATATTGAGAATTTGCTATTGCATATGTTGTTTAGATGATACAGCCCACAAAATAATAATTGAAAATGATGTTTGTAACGAGTCTCTGGACTCTTGACCGTGTGCTGTTGAAGTGTTTTAGTGACCCGGAGTCATTATTTTTCTGCTGTCTGTATTGGATTTACATCACACTGAACACCAGCAGTGTGTTTGTGATTGATTTTCTGATCTTTCAGCTTCACGCTACTGGAATATGATATTGTGACATTATGAAACCTTGTTTGAATCATTTGGTTGTGGAGTAACTCGACTGACTTTTCCATTAACAAGGTAATTTTCCCAGCAAGTAACAGTACAGGCAAAACACTAATGCATTGTTTTTATTGCACACATAATAATTAGACACATCATTGTCATAGTGTTTTATTCAGTTTATCATTTTAGTTTTTTTTTTTAGTTTTTAAATGGTGCAGGATTTACTTTGAAAAAATTGCTTGAAAAAATTGCTAGTAAATTTCACAATTACAAATGACAAATAATTAAATAAACTTTAAAAAATCACTTGTTTACAATGTATTTATTTGTCTTTAATGTAAATATTTTTTTTCAATTTTATACTGTCACGCTGGGAGCCTCATTTTTTATGTCAGATAAACACTGCTCTGATCATAACAATACATAATTCAATTTATTAAAAAATTATATGTGTTACAAAAAAAAAATCTTGCCCTTTAAATAGCTTTAAAGTTAGCTCATTTTTCTTAGTGACTTTCCTGGTACACTTCGGTAACTACTTTTGATTTTAGTTCACTAAATAATAAGCTTGTTGCTTGTCCAACTACACTGTATATTATTATTATTATTATTATTATTATTTTATATATATATGTATATATATAATTTTTTTTTTTTTTTCCAAAGTTGTAAATAAAGAATATTGGAGTGTTTTACAAGAAAATACTATTTAATATGTAATTCAGTGTGTTACTTGCCATTTCTTTGTAATTATTTGTGAAATTTTCTAGCAATTTCTGGAAACAAGCTTCCAAACTATGTAGCTTCAAATCCAAGTTCTTACGGCTAAATATATGTGAGAGGAAGATGAAGGAGAGCTGCAGGTTTATGTTGTTTTGTGATGATGCTGGTTGTTGTTTGTGTCCTGCAGGTACGATGATCTGACTGTTTTATGAGCTGCTGACCTTCATTATGCTGCTTGCAGACAAGTTTATCAGTCACATAAAGCTCATATCCGTTCCTGCGGGTATCTTTGGTCTGAATGTGGAGCTTAGACTCCATCTCAACATTTCTGATCTCCGTCACGTCCGAGCAAGCAGGACTCGAGCCTCAGACGTTCATTAACATGCATCCTGACATCTCTCTGATGCACAATGTCAGCGTACATTACATTGCACTTTCTTTCTGTTTGTTTATCTGCGATGCTGCACGAGAAAATGCCACAGAATGCAAATGCATGGTAACGCGTCTCTGAGGAACATTCAACATCAGATCCATCATCCGTCCATTAAATGAGGATTCTTCATTTGTGAAGCCATTAAAACACACTCACTCTGAGTTTAACGAACGCTCTTAGGGACTGATAGCACTCGTTACTTCAATAGTTTCTAAGTGGATCAGCGGGTGTTTTTCTCAAAGACAGTAAATCAGGGCTGAGATGCTGTACTTTAAAGCTCTTCTGAAAGTCCAAAGCATCAATACACCGAAGAAGAACATCGCTGAGGTCTTAAGTCATCACTGTATCCTTGAGAAAAGAACGACTGACTGTGTGTAAATAACAAATAACCAATGGTGCAATATTGACTTCAATACTGGAGTCTCTTCTGCTCACCAAGACTGGAGTAATGATGCTGAAAATTCAGCTTTAATCACAGGAATAAATTACAGTTTAACAGAGATTCACATAGAAAACAATTTTAAATTGTAATAATATTTCACAATTTTTACTGTATTTTGATCAAATTAATGCCGCCTTGGTGAGCAGACAATAAAAAACATTCAAAAATAATGACTATTCCAAACTTTTATTGTATTAAGACCACATAATTGCATGAAGACTAGAATATTTGATTGTGTGTTTCTGTGTGTGTCGACCGCAGACCTGCGAGTGTTTTTACAGACTCTTAGCGTTCAGTCTAGCGCTATGTAATCTCAGCCCGAGGTCGTGTGTTTTGTTCCCTGTGAGTGATTCTCATAAGAGCTTCTCCAGTCGACTGCCACCGGTTTATACTTCACACCACCTGCGTGATGGAGTGCAGATGTGTGGAGGATCAGCACAGGTTTGAGTGAACTGGAAGCCACAGTCTGACCTGCAAAATCGCTGTGACAGAAATATGAATCTTTATTGTTCTGACAGCACATCCCAGCTAACAGGGATCATTCTCACAACGTTTTTTTTTTTTTTTTAACAGTTATATACATAATAGGACAAAACTGTCTTAAAGTAATGTTTATGGAACGTTCTTATAATGTTATGTTATGATGTCTATGATGAAGTTTGAAGATTTTACTCAAAGTTAATAAAATGTTATTAACATGTTCTACCATGTTACTGACTAGTTATTAAGCAATTTGCGAACATGAATTAACATGCTGTTACCATGTTTTAACACATCACTAGCATGTTTTAGCAAGCTTTAATATGTTGCTAACATGATTTAGCATGTTGTTCACATGTTTTAGCATGTTGCTAGCATGATTTAGTTTTAACATTTAGTGAACATGTTTTATTATGTTGTTAACATGATTCCGTTCACATCATAGTGTTGAGACTGCATTAGTTAAGATTTCCAATGATTTATTGGCAGTTGCTGATTCAGGACTTCTATCTTTACTTGTTTTGCTTGATTTGAGCACAGCTTTTGATACTATCTTGCACAGTATTTTGTTGGACAGATTGGAGTCTAATGGAATCATGGGCACTGCACTCATAGTTGCCAACTCTCGCGAGACAAATAAGCAACCGCAGCTTCAAAAACAAGCCCAAAACAAGCCCAATATTTTTTGATAATTTATTATCATCAATATTATTTATTATCAATGATTTATTTCTAATAGCTGATCCTGCAACATATTAAACTGAAATTACCCTTTTGTCTGAAAAGCAAAAACATAAGTTGTTTTACAAAAATCAGCAAACTGCAACAAAGCAGGAACAAAACTCATCTCCAGTCACCTGTGAGCAGAGTAGGATTGGAGAGATGGAAGTGGCCATGTGTGAAGTGTAGAAAAAACAAATATACTCTTAGTATTAGTAGGCTTTAGGCCTACTATATACTATAGGCATACTTGTTTTTTATTACAGTGATAACAAAACATTGATACAAAACATTGTAAAAAAAAAAAAATTAGGCTGCCTTATAAAGGAAAGAAAGTCATCCCACTCCTCTACATCTACTAATATCATTGCTTGGATTACAGCGTCACGCACATTCTTTTTGAATGTGATTTTTCTCCAATTCCTTGTTGAAGAAAAATCACGTTAAAAAAAAAGGCATGTGAGAAGGGGGCAGAATATTTGGCAAATTATATTTTTGCACTGATTGGCTATTAACTGTGAGCAGACAGAGTGTCAATCAATGCATTGGCGAATACAGTGAACATAAATGAAAAGAAACAAATTTACTTGTCAGGTTTTCCTAACAAGCAACCATATTTTATAAAATAAGCCCAAAAAAACGCAACCTGGGATTTTTTCACGCAACTTTACAAAAAAAGAAGCCCAAAGTTGCGTATAATACGCAGACTTGGCAACTATGACTGCACTGAATTGGTTTCGATCTTATCTAACAGGTTGTACTCAATTTCTACATTTGAAGCAGTTTACATCAAAGCCTTCATATGTTACTACTGGGGTTCCACAGGGTTCGGTTTTGGGTCCTCTCTTATTTATTATTTATCTTTTACCTCTTGGTAATATTTTTAAGAAATTTGGTATAAGACCCCCTCAGATTGTGTAGCTGAGATTAAACAGTGGATTGCATAAAATCTTCTTAAACTAAATAGTAGAAAGAATTTAATTCTTGTTTGCTCAAAAAACAATCTTGCCAAGTCTAAATGTTACTCAGTGAATATTGATAATTTTCCAGTGTCTGTGTCTAAACAGGTTAAAAGTTCAGGTGTCATCTTTGACAGTACTTTATCATTTCAAACACATATAACTTGACTTGACTTGATATAAATAGTGTCCTTCGCTCTGCATATTTCCATATGCATCACATTAATTGTTTCTCTCCTGCTCTTTCAGTCAAGAGCACAGCGATTCTTGTTTATGCTTTAGTCGCTCCCTGTATTGATTATTGTAACACTCTTTTTTATGGTCTTCCTTCAGAGCTTCTCCATAAACCTCAGCTAGTACAGAATACAGCCGAACCAATTACTTGCAGAACTCCTATAAGTGATCCCATTACTCCCATGATACAACACTGGCATTGGCTCTCAGTTAAATGCCGTATTAAATTTAAAATTTCTCCTTGCAAGGCACTTAATAATCTTGCTCCTTCATACTTATCTGACCTTCTTCATATCTACACAACTACTTGCACTCTAAGATCATCTTCTGTACTCACTCTTGTTCCCCCTCGAGTTCACGCATCTTCTATGGGATCTCGAGCCTTTGGTCCTGCAGCTCCTTATTTATAGAACTCGTTATCACAAGATGTGTGGAATAGTGAAACTCTTATTGTTTTTAAATCTCGCCTTAAGACCCATATTTCTAGGCAGGCTTTTATGTGATTTCTTGTATGCTTGTGTTAGGTCTGTTTAGGCTGTAATAAATAGTATTGTTGCTTAAGGTTGGTTGTTTCAATGTAAGGTGTCCTTGAGTGCCATGTAAGGTGCCTATAAATAAAATGAAATAATAATAATAATAATTTAGCATGTTGTTAGCATGATTTAGCCCATTTCTAGCATGTTTTAACATGTTGCTAGCATGTTTCAGCATGTTGCTAACATGAATTTACATGTTGTTAACATGTTTTAGCATGTTGCTAGCATGTTTCAGCATATTGGTAACATGTTTCAACATGTTGCTAATATAATTTAACATGTTTTTAACGTGTTTCAGCATGTTGCTAGTATGTGTAAGCATGTTGCTATCATGTTTCAACATGTTGCTAGCATGTTTCATAACGTTGCTACCTTGTTTCAACATGTTGCAAACATGATTTAACACATTAATGTGTTTTAGCATGTTGCATGTTTCAGCATGTTGCTAGCATGTTTCAGCATATTGCTAACATGATTAAACGTTGTTGATGTGTTTTAGTTTGTTGGTAGCATGTTGCTAGCATGTTTCAACATGTTACTAACATGATTTAACACATTGTTAACATGTTTCAGGATGTTGCTAGCATTTTTCAGCATGTTGCTAGCATGTTTCATAATATTGCTACCTTGTTTCAACATGTTGCTAACATGATTTAACATGTGGTTAACATGTTTTAGCATGTTGCTTGCATGTTTCAACACGTTGCTAACATGATTTAACACTTTAATATGTTTTAACATGATAGCATGTTGTGAACATGTTGTGAACATGATTTAACATGTTGTTAACATGTTTTAGCATGTTGCTTGCATGTTTCAACACGTTGCTAACATGATTTAACACTTTAATGTGTTTTAACATGATAGCATGTTGTGAACATGTTGTGAACATGATTTAACATGTGGTTAACATGTTTTAGCATGTTGCTTGCATGTTTCAACACGTTGCTAACATGATTTAACACTTTAATGTGTTTTAACATGATAGCATGTTGTGAACATGTTGTGAACATAATTTAACGCATTGTTAACATGTTTTAGCATGTTGCTAGCATGATTTATCTGTTCGTCTGATTGTCTGTTTAACGAAAACCGTAAGTCGGATCAGTTAGAAAAGAAACAGCAACCCGAGTCGGAGCCGTGTTTGGTGGATGTAGAAACTAACTACATTTAGTCTCAGAAGAGAAAAAGCTTACAGTGAATAGGATTTAGTATGTTGCTTTGTCAAGTCAAACTAATAAAAATAATCTAATTCAGCCTAATTCAAATAACGTTATATTTTGGGTGAAAATAAAGTTAGTAGAACGTTATAAGAAATGTTTTAGCCACCATTAAATAACATTCCTCTGAGCGAGATGTGCTCGCGGGTTCTTCAGGTCAAGACGCTGAATGTTCATCTGAGGACGTCTGACCTGTGTCCGCTCCGGATCAGCAGCTTATTGAAGCCTGATCCTCAGAAACACTGGAGCGTGATGTTTTAATTGTAGCTTGTGCTGCAGATACTGTATGAATTCTCACAGCTGATCGATCTGAACACCATATCATTAGCGTGTCAGAGATGGACGCCAGGAGAAGAGAGGATTTTACACAGATATGAGCAGATCAGTTCAGCTCTTATTTCATCCCAAAATCTATTTGTTTTTTGTTTTTGTTTTGTTTTTTGCAAGGACATTCATTAATTTTAAATTCTGTAAACTGATATTTTCTACATCTAAGCATGCTTTACAAATGTAGTGTACATTTTAAATAACAGAAAAATATTACAACTAAATCTTTGATATTAAATATTTAATTTCCTTATAATAATGACTTGTTTATTGTTTTACATAAGTATTTAAATTTTGAGATTTATTAATTAGTAATCTATTAATTATTCAATTCAAAAGTAAGTTATTTATACATATAATCATGCTTTACAAATGTACTGTGCAATAAAAATGATAGAAAAATAACAGTATTACATATTTTATTTTAAATGTTTACATTTCTTCATTAAATATTTTAATGGCTTCATTTTCTTTCTTTCTTTATTTAGATTTTGCTGTGAAATGTAAAAATGTTTTAATTGTGCAAACAGATATTTATTATATATTATATAATATTTTAAATATTAAATTAGATTACATTTTAAACACATTTTAATTTGTAAAATGTTTATGTAAAAAGGAAGGAGCCACATCTCTCAGATTTAATGTCTTACTGATGAAACTCTCAGAAACACACGCACATTTTAAGGCTCACTTCTCTCTGAGTCTTTTGAGACTGTTTCCAATAAAAACTATTCATTCAGCAGCTCAGTTCTCCATGTGCCAAAATAAATGCAACTTTCATACTTTTTAAAGCACGATTACAGATTCTGGTCGTGTAAAGTGTGTTGGCAGGAATTTGGACTGACCTGCTTTGACTTGCATTTGACCAAAATATCTTGGCAAAACTCACCGTTCTTCATAAAAACACACCAGACTATTGTTATAATGAGATTTAAAGCCGCTCAGTGAGTTCAGAATGAAGAGTTTGACTCCAAGACAAGAACATCAGCACCTTTACACTGTATTATATCTTGATTATTGAGACTGAGTGTCTTTGCTGTCACAAAAGAAGATGTTTAGCAGAATGTTCACGCTGATCTTATTCACCAAAATCACCATAAAACATATAATCATGTTTTACATATAATTCACATATAATTTTGTCTAATAGTGATTTATTTATTTATTTTTTTTTTTTTTCAATTTTAATATAATTAATTACGATTTTGTATTTATAGTAATCTGTTACTATTGCTCTTTTAAACTTGTTTCTTAAATGCAAATAATCATTATGGCAGTTTTAAATTATTATTATTGTACTGACAATGATTTTTAAATATTAAAATGTACTGTGCAATTTAAATAATATAAAAATAATATATATTTTGTATTAAATATTAACATTTCTTGTAATGTTGATTTATTTATTGTTATATAGAATTTTTTTAATTTAAATATTATTATTGAATTTATAATTATTATTCATTATTTATTAAATAATAATAAATGCAGTGAATGAAAGTAGATGATCGGTGTGAGTAAGTGACACGGATTCACTCCATGTTTTATTGTGTTTAAGCATAAAATTTTATTCTATTTTATTTTATCAGAAGTTCACAATGGAAATGTTTGCTGCAGAAACTCTAGTTATTGATTCTCATACGGTCTCAGGAACAGACTGTATAAATGCATCATACTGAAGGTATGTTTTCATCTGTAACGGAGTCTAATTGAATGCAAATGAAAAACACCTCGCTGGCTCTGATGCTTATACAGCAAAATCAGTTTTATTGAATATCATGAACTTTATTTATTGTCTGCTTGAATTTCGTTCCAGAAGCGGCGTGCTCATATTTCACTGCTGGTATCTGCATTTGAATGGATCCGAGCCTCATTCATCAGGATTTCAGCGTTTCTCAGGTGAGTTTGCATACATGAGACTGACTTTATAAACGTCATTCTGGCACTCTGTCAGCTTTAACAACCTACTGCTTATGCTCTTAAGAAGCTCACTTCTACTAAAAACTGAAAATAAAATATCAGCCTTTGAATTAAACTTCTGCCAGGTATAAAAAAAATCTAGTTAAAATAAAGATTATTTTATCTTGCAGTTCTGACTTTTATTCTCAGAATTATGGAATAAAAAAAAATAGAAAGTTTATTTTTATCTTTTTTATCTTACAATTCTGAAATTTTTGTCAGAATTCTGAATTTACAGAATAAAAAAATTAAAATTAATTTTAATCTAGCAATACTGACTTTTATTCTCAGAATTCTGAGTTTATTTTTTATTTTTATTTTTTATCCTTTTAACTTGCAACTCTCACTTTTTTTCTCAGAATTCTGAGTTATGGAATTTTAAAAATTAAAAAAAAAAAAAAAAAAATCTTTTTAACTCTTGCAATTCTAACTGCAAGCTGATTTTTGGTCAGATAAACAGATAATCCACCCAAACTCACTGCATTGACTGAATCAGTGATGCTCAAATGAACAGAAAAATTTTTAAAAGCACAAGAATGTGTGTTTTTACACTTTTTGGTGGAAATCAACCTACAAATGTCTTTCTGATAGTGATTGTGAATATTAAAGGCAGGATTTCACCAGATAACAGTTTCACCATCATGGGAACATGTGAGCACAGATGCGTGTTTCACATGAACATCTGAAATCTGTCACTGAGTCAGTTTCCTCACAGAAGCAGATTGTCTCAGATTTTCTCCTGAGGACGTGAGATGTGTTTAACAAATTAGTCGATTGGAGACGAGAGACTGAGGGCCGTTTCTCCTCCTTCACTACTGTCTTTCATTCTTATCTCATTGAGTGGATCTCTCATTGAGTCAGATAAGACTTTCACACAAGTAAACGTGTCTGTTGTGGTGTGAGGCATGGAGACTGAGTTACTGAAGTTGATTAAAGCGTTGAGTTGGCCTCAGGTCGGCCCGCACGCAGAGAGACTCATGGGCTTTTTTTTTTTTTTTTGTATTTATATTTGTATTTGTTTGTTTGTTTGTTTGTTTGTTTGTTTATAAGAAGTCATTGGTCACCCATAAAATATTTATTTATTTCAAAGGTATCAAAGGAGCTGCCCTTGAGTGGTTTAAATCTTATCCCTCAATAAGGAAGTTCAGTCTTAATATTGGGGAATATTCATCTGTTTTATCTTGTGGCGTTCCCCAGGGATCTATTTTAGCCCCTATTCTTTTTTCTTTTTTTTTTTTTTTTGTTATATATGCTCCCATTAGGGTCTATCTTCAGGAAACATGGGTTGTCGTTCCACTGCTATGCAGACGACCCTCAAGTCTATTTACCCTTAAAACCTTATATTGATGGTTTGGGCCTGCCAATCTGACGTAAAAGCTTGGTTATCTTTAAATTTCCTCAGTCATATAATTTTTGGTTCATCTGATTCTCCTAGTCAAATAACCCTAGGTAATTTAACACTCTGCAAAGCCTTGGGTAAAGAACTTGGGTTTTGTTTTCAATGATTTAACAAGCAGATTAAACACATTGGTCAAGTCCTGTTTAAATAGCTCATGCATTTTTAACATCAAGTCTAAATTACTGCAATTCAGTGTATAACAGGATCAGCCAATCAGCTTCATCCTCAGATCCACAGATGGTACAAAATGCAGCAGCAAGACTTCTGATATGTACTTAAAAAATGGGACCATATTACTCCAGTGCAACACTCTTTGCCTGTACGATATTGTGTTGATATTAATATTCTTCTCCTAGTATTTAAATCTCTTAATGGCTTGGTCCCTCCTTACCTTTCGGATGAACTGATTAACATTGGTCAGTTGTTTTGTCTCTCCAGTCGTCTAATCAGATATTGCTACATATTCTGAAATCAAAGCTTAAAAATAGGGGTGACCGTGCCTTTTCAGTAGCTTCTCCCAGATTATGGAATGTGTTACCCTCCAGTATTCGAATTGCTCCGTCCATATCTGTTTTTAAATCTAAGTTAAAAACTTACCTTTTTGATATGCCATTTGGTCAATGATGAAATGTATGGCACTGTTTGTTTGTTACTGAATTATTATGAATACCAAAAGATTTTTCACTGTATTTAATATGCTATACTTGGTTTTGTTATTTATTGATGTTTTTTAACTGCGTCTTGAATTGTTGTTAAACACATTGGTCAACTGTTGTTGTGTTTAGTTGTGCTATAGAAATAAATTTAACACTGGCATTGACATTTATTTAAAAATTCATTGCAATCCATATAAAATATTTTAATTAAGAATCCATTGGTCATCCTTATAAACTATTTATTTATTTGTTTGTTTGTTTGTTTGTTTGTTTGTTTGTTTGTTTATTGAGTTTATGTCTCACAATTCTGTTTATATGTCACAATTTATAATGAGCAATGTATGTATTTTTTATTTGTTTAATTAATTGCAATCCTTATCATTTATTCATTTAAAAATTCATTGAAATTCTAATAATATAATATTTTTATTAAGAATGTATTGGTCATCCTAACAAACTATTTATTTATTTATTTATATCTGTATTTATTTATTTATTTATTTATTTATGTCTATATAGCATTTTAGATTTTTTATCATATTTATGTTTTTTTATGACAATATATAATGTGCAATTTATGTATTTATATATTTATTTATTTATACTAATATTTATTTAATATTTTTATTAAGAATGCATTGGTCATACATTATAAACTACTATTTATTTATCTGTTTGTTTGTTTGTTTGTTTGTTTGTTTATACGTCATTGCAATCCCTATAAACATAGAACTTCTCAGATATAAGACTTAAGGTCTATTATTTTCTGTAATAAGACTCTGGTTTGTGTGCATTTATTGTTGGATGTTTTGCTTAACTGCATACTAATGAGATTTTTAATCATTTTATGAATATTAAGCCTTGTGTAATCTTTTATTTGTGGCATTTCTCACATGTATTGAAACTCACAGCCCCTTTAGCAATTAGATTTTATCCTCAAATGAATGTTTTACACCTTCGATGTTCCCAGAATCGCCACGTCTCCAGTGAATCTCCACTTAAAATAAACACAAAGGAGGCTATTGTCTGTAAAACAAGGGCTTAATTTCAGTAAATTGTCCTCAGACTGATTAAAGTGAGGTGGTGCTGTGCAGGAACAAAGACTGATTTCAGATCAATGGTACATCAGGCTGTAGTGTTTGTGGTAAATGCACACAGTGAAGTTTAAATTAGCCTGGAATGCAGTTACTGAAATTGTTGCTTTTGTTCAAAGTCAAATAAAAGTGAACCTGCAAAATCGGTTGAAGGTGCGACTCTACAGTAAAACATCAAGATGAGCCACAAAAATTAATGTTTTGGTTTTTAATTCTGCCATCATTAGGACTGAAGTGCTGTTCAACATACAACAGTCACAAACACGATTCAATTTCATAAAGTCATGTGAATCACATCAGAAACACAAATGACTGAAGGACGAACGAATCGGTTTCTAGAGCAGCTCTAATGACAATTCAGACTTAATACAATTCTGATTATATATCATGATTCTGAGTTTATATTGAGATTCTGAATTTAAATCTCACAATCCTGAGTTTATTTCATGATTCTGAGTTTAAATCTCGCAATTCTGAGTTTATTTCATGATTCTAAGTTTAAATCTGACAATTCTTAGTTTATTTCACGATTCTGAGTTTAAATCTCACAATCCTGAGTTTATTTCATGATTCTGAGTTTAAATCTCACAATTCTGAGTTTATTTCATGATTCTGAGTTTAAATCTCACAATTCTGAGTTTATTTCACGATTCTGAGTTTAAATCTCGCAATTCTGAGTTTATTTCATGATTCTAAGTTTAAATCTGACAATTCTTAGTTTAAATCTCGCAATTCTGAGTTTATTTCATGATTCTGAGTTTAAATCTCGCAATTCTTAGTTTATTTCATGAGTCTGAAGTTTAAATCTCGCTAATTCTGAGTTTATTTCATGATTTAAGTTTAAATCTGACACTCTTCGTTTAAAAATTCAATTCTGAGTTTATTTCATGATTCTGAGTTAAAAATCTTACAATTCTGAGTTTATTTCATGATTCTGAGTTTAAATCTCACAATTCTGAGTTTATTTCATGATTCTGAGTTTAAATCTCACAATTCTGAGTTTATTTCATGATTCTGAGTTTAAATCTCACAATTCTGAGTTTATTTCATGATTCTGAGTTTAAATCTTACAATTCTGAGTTTAAATCTCATGATTCTGAGATTCATAATCTTAAATCATACAATTCGGAGTTTATTTCATGATTCTGAGTTTAAATCTTACAATTCTGAGTTTATTTCATGATTCTGAGTTTAAATCTCACAATTCTGAGTTTATCTCATGATTCTGAGTTTAAATCTTACAATTCTGAGTTTATTTCATGATTCTGAGTTTAAATCTTACAATTCTGAGTTTATTTCATGATTCTGAGTTTAAATCTTACAATTCTGAGTTTATCTCATGATTCTGAGTTTAAATCTCACAATTCTGAGTTTATCTCATGATTCTGAGGTTTAAATCTTACAATTCTGAGTTTATTTCATGATTCTGAGTTTAAATCTTACAATTCTGAGTTTATTTCATGATTCTGAGTTTAAATCTTACAATTCTGAGTTTATTTCATGATTCTGAGTTTAAATCTTACAATTCTGAGTTTATTTCATGATTCTGAGTTTAAATCTTACAATTCTGAGTTTATTTCATGATTCTGAGTTTAAATCTTACAATTCTGAGTTTATCTCATGATTCTGAGTTTAAATCTTACAATTCTGAGTTTCTGAGTTTAAATCTCGCAATCCTGAGTTTATTTCATGATTTTTAGTTTAAATCTCACAATCCTAAATTTATATTGTGATTCTGAGTTTAAATCTCACAATCCTGAGTTTATTTCATGATTCTGAGTTTAAATCTTACAACTTTGAGTTTATTTCATGATTTTGAGTTAAAATCTTACAATCCTAAATTTATATTGTGATTCTGAGTTTAAATCTTACAATTCTGAGTTTCTGAGTTTAAATCTCACAATCCTGAGTTTATTTCATGATTTTTAGTTTAAATCTCACAATCCTAAATTTATTTCATGATTCTGACTTTAAATCTTACAATTTTGAGTTTATTTCATGATTTTGAGTTTAAATCTTAAAATTCTGAGTTTATTTCATGATTTTGAGTTAAAATCTTACAATTCTGAGTTTAAATCTTACAATTTTGAGTTTATTTCATGATTTTGAGTTAAAATCTTAAAATTCTGAGTTTATTTCATGATTTTGAGTTTAAATCTTACAATTCTGAGTTTAAATCTTACAATTCTGAGTTTAAATCTTACATTTTGAGTTTATTTCATGATTTTGAGTTAAAATCTTACAATTCTGAGTTTAAATCTCACAATCCTGAGTTTATTTCATGATTCTGAGTTTAAATCTTACAATTTTGAGTTTATTTCATGATTTTGAGTTTAAATCTTACAATTCTGAATTTAAATCTTACAATTCTGAGTTTAAATCTTACAATTTTGAGTTTATTTCATGATTTTGAGTTTAAATCTTACAATCCTGAGTTTCTGAGTTTAAATCTCGCAATCCTGAGTTTATATCATGATTCTGAGCTTGTATCTTAAATCTGGCAAGAGAAAAGGTTTGAGGTGTGAGAAAAAAGTTGCATCTTGTGGCAGAAACAAGCTTTCATAGATTTCTATACTAATATTTGTGAAAATTACTATCAATTAGAGTGAATATTTTTTGTACGGCAGTTGTTGTCACAGTAGTAAGAGCTGAATGTTCGGCCCATATTCTCTCAGACTGAGGGTTTTTCTCCTGGTGTTTGCCGCAGATGTCCGTGTTGGTCTCCTGAGAGAGCAGTGTAGTGTGACGTTTATTCACATCTGCCGTGAGAGGAGGAGCAGTCGTGTAAATGCAGATCACCATCTGCGTCACATGAGAGAAACAGATCCGATGTGAAAGCCAAGCTCTCGCAGGGAGTTTCATCTGCACTGAGCCTCTAATAATGTCTAATAATCCCAGAGGATCGGAGCGAGTTTCACCGAGTCCTTCTGCAAGATGAGGAAGCTCTTGAAACGGCAAGCTGAACTAATAAAGTTATTCTTTTGATAAAAATACAAGCTACCAAAAAAACATCTCACAGCAGGAGACAATATTATTTAGATCATAGCACATGAGTATTTTTCTGTAGAGGAGAACAGGGTAACATGAGTTACTTTTTACATTTGATGATTCTGCGTCAAAATAAAAGTGTATTTCTTTCAAATGAATGGGTGCCGTCAGAATGAGAGCCCAAAAAGCTCATAAAAACATCACATCATCTTGTGAATGGTGCTTGATCTGTGATCTTCTGATTCACACCAGAACACTTTTTCACTGGAGGAAGTGTTATTATGGATTATGGACTCTATGTATTTGAGTTAAAAACGTCTTAATGCTGGATTTGTTTAATCTTTTGTCTTCTCCAGATGTTAACTGATGGACTGGAGTGTTGTGGATTACTTGTGGATTATTGTGATGTTTTTATCAGCTGTTTGGACTCTCATTCTGACGGCACCCATTCACTGCAGAGCAAGTGATGCAATGCTACATTTCTCCAAATCTGATGAAGAAACAAACTCATCCTAAATTTGGATTACTTGAATATGAGCATGTTTTCAACACATTTTAACTTTTGGGTGAACTGTTCTTTAAATGAATCTGAGTCATTTTGATGAAACATGAAGGCAAACATTGCCATTGCTTTAGAATAACACTGATGCATCATTCACAATAGGAACTGGTGTTATTTTAGAATTACTTATACTTATGTTTATATATATAGTTTATGTTGATGTTTTGAATTAGCTTTTGTTTTTATATTTTCAGTTTTCATTTTAATTTAGTTTAGTTTATGTAATTTTTCTATGTGCTTTTGACATTTTTATAAGTTTTGGTTCTTTTTAAATATTACTATTTAGATTTAATTTGTTTTTATTTCAGTTTTTATTTATTCCCAGTTGGTGAATTTAGTGCTTCTACTTTAATTATTTCAGTTAGTTGTCAAGACATTTCCAAATTTTTTTAATAAATATGTTTATTTTATTTCAGCCCTAAATTCTAACGAAAATGTTTTAAATTGTTTTTTTATTACTGATAATAACCCTTTTGCTATGTGTGCTTTTGCCAAAAAAAAAGTTTTTATACTTTATAAATTTTTTTTATGTTTATTTTTTTTTTTTTTTATATTTATTTGTTCTTATAAAAATATTACTATTTAGGTGTAATTTATTTATATTTCAGTTTTATTTTTTATTTATTCACAGTTCTACTGTACCTTATTTCAGTTAGTTAAGACAACATTTAAATTTTTTATTATTATGATATTTTTAGCTAATTTTCAAATTTTTATTTTCTTTTTCTTTATCTTTTTTTTTTTTCAGTTTTAATTTTAATGAACCAAAACTGTTGTTAATAGATTTCGTTTCAGTAACTAATAATAACCCAGGTAGAGCATGTATGAGCCGGTTTCTCGTGATCTGCAGTGTTTACGCAATTGTCTGAGCGCTGGATGAAATAATGGTCACGCAGCTGCAATGGCTCTTACACTCATATTCATAAGAGTGTTTGGATTATGAATTTGTTATTATGATCAGCATGTTCAGAGCATTGCTGCATTGTAAAGCATTATCTTTCCACAGGTCGTGAGCAAATATCCACAGCTGTAAAAGATTCAGCTCCGTGCGTCTGTAATGCCGCTGTGAACGTTTAGCTAAGCAGTTCATCCATGGCTAATGCCTTTCTCATAACTCCAAATGCATTGTGGGATGACGATTAGCCATGCTTTGTTTGGAGGAGACATTATGTATGTATCCTGACATTTTCAATTAGACTAAAATTGTACTTTAAAATAAACAATTACAGCAGTGAGACGGAGCTGCAGTTTCTCAGAAGACTAATGGAAACCATACGCTGTCTTAAAGCATTTCACTTATGCACATCATTATTATGCTTTAGCTTTTAAATTTTTTGCATTATAATTATTTAAATTTCAGTTAACATTAAATAATTAGCTTAAATGGAATGTTGGTTTCTGTTATGGTTTACAGTTGCATTATAAAACAGTAGTGCTGCTGAATATTTTTGTTGAAATTGTGATACATTTTATTTTTCAGGATTCACAGATGAATAGAAAGTTCAAAAGAACAGCATTTATTTGAAATAGAAATCTACTGTAACAATATAAATATCTGTACTGACACTTTTGATCAGTTTAATGCATCCTTGATTAATTAAAAGTATTCATTTATCTTTATTTTAACTGTTTAAAATTAATTATGTATTAAAATTACATTTTGCAATATATTCACATAGAAAACAGCTATTTTAAATTGGAATAATATTTCACAATTTTACTGTATTTTTGATCAAATAAAGGCAGCCTTTATAAACAGAAACTTTAAAACAAAATGTGTGGGTAATATATTTGTAATAATAGTATGCATTTTATTCATAATTAAAATTATGTGTAAATATATTTTAGTTTCAGCTTAGATAATAAATCTAATTTAAAATAAAAAATGTAATTTAATTTAATTTAATTTAATTTAAAATTTAATTTAATTTAATTTAATTTAATTTAATTTAATTTAATTTAATTTAATTTAATTTAATTTAATTTAATTTAATTTAATTTAATTTATCCGAGTGTGAGTTTGCACAGCAATGTTATTCATTCTCACTCATAAGCGTGTGATTTATGTCTGAAACAACACAGGACAACTGACGAAATACAGACAGCACGTTACATGTCCCACCAGAGACAGTAATATATTGGATATAATGTGTGTGTGTGTGTGTGTGTGTGTGTGTGTGTGTGTGTGTGTGTGTGTGTGTGTGTGTGGGTGTGTTTGCATATATATGTAACTTTGCATACTGCATTATTATAAAACATTTTGTTTCTGTTCTACAATATCTAAACAATATCTCTGGAAATGGAAAGTGTCATACTGAGTGAGGACGAGACTGCGACGAGAGCCAGATGTTCATGCGGTTAGTAAAGACGCACATAATGTGGTAAAGTCATGTCAGGTGAACGGCTGTGACCTTCGTTCCCTGCGGAGAGCAGCGTAATTGTGGTGCCGTGACCCTGAGCTCAGCTCCTCATTAGTGCTCGTGTCTCATTAACTGTCTCTCTCTCTCTGTCTCTCTTCATTATATGTCTGCATCACCAGCTTCTCTCACAGTTTCCAAAAAAATATTAATGTTTTCAACATTTATAAAAATCAGAAATGTTTCTTGAGCAGCAAATCAGCATAATAGAATGATTTCTGAAGATCATGTGACACTGAAGACTGGAGTAATGATGCTGAAAATACAGCTGCACCTCACAGAAATAAATTACACTTTAACAGATATTCACACAGAAAACAGCTGTTTTAAATTGTAATATTGAAATTGTAATATTTCACAATTTTTACTGTATTTTGATCAAATAAATACAGCCTTGGTGAGCAGAACTCACAAGTTTAACTTCTTTGTTTCCGCCACAAAAAACAAAAAGGTAATTCTGACTTTTTATTTCACTGTTGTGACTTCTTTTGTCAGAATTGCGAAATTATATGAGAAAAAAGTCAGAACTGAAAGATAAAAAGTTACAATTACCTTTTTACTGTTTTGTATTCTGTCATCACTCTCCCCTGTGAGTCTCAGCTCTGAGAGTCACGTTTGCTCTGTTCATCAAGAGAAACGAAACTTAATAAAGAGAGTATATATTGTTGTCGAGTTCAGTAGATCTGCCGGGAAATTTAATGCAAGGAGACTTTAGGATGTGTTCAGGTTTTCTCCATCATAATCAATCCTCCAGAAATATGATCTCTCTTAATGAACAGAATAACAGATGAGAAAGAGAAAGTAAAGCAGAGATGAGACTGATGTCAGATGTGTTTCTCAGAGTAGTTTGCATGTTAAAGGAATGAAGTGTTCAATAGAAGTTAAAGCCTCTGGACGGTGTTTGGATAATAAAGCTCATTACCTTCAGAAGAACAGATGAGCCACTTTAGTGTCTGATATTTGAAGGGAAACTTCCCAGATTAAACAATAAATGAGACTAAGTGAATGCAAATGATTTTTCTGTGGTAAACAAATGCTCATGATTGAGCTTACCCATATGGAGAGAGAAAAAAAAATGTTTAAAAATATAAAAAAAAAAGTTTCCTAAAATTTGTTTCAAAATATATTTATATAAATATATTTTCTACCAATATATTTTTGGCCTTTTTTTCATATTTTTAAAAATATATTTAAAAATATATTTTTTAAATGCTTTTAAAAATGTATTTTACCCTCCAAATATTTTCAATCCAAGATAATACATTCACATGTTGCATAACAAGAAAAACTTTTAATTAAACATTATTAAATCATTATTAGATTTGATTTGTAGCAGGCTATTCCATTCACATTTGACTAAATGTAGGCTGCTGTAAGATTGGAAATGTTTTTTTTTCCCCTAAAATACATTTTGAAACATATCTTGGTGGAACTAAGTATATTTAAAATTTCTAAAATATATTAAATTTGTTTACAATGCATATTTAACATATATTTTGGTATATATTATATTGATATTGAATCCAGAACATTCCTTTAAAATGCTTCCACATGCCTGAAACTCACATAATAAACCGCCTGCGTTTGAGTTCGCATGTTTTTATCCACATAGAAATTACTTGAGAAATGAAAAGTTCCGGAAGGCTGAATCCGGCCGTCGAACAATCGTTGTCCATCTCCGCTCAGGAAATGAGCTTTAAATTGTGAGGAAAAGGAAGGCCGTTTTTGACAGCCGACGTGCAAATATGAGGCGATAGAATCTCAATGAGGCCTGAAAAAGGAATGCATAAATAGATTAGAGTGAATGTGGCCACGCCGCACTAAAGCAAATCTAATTATGAGAGCGGCGTATCTCCTGATTTAGAAAAGAGAGCCGGGCTTCACCTGACAGATTCAGACGCAGGACGGCCGTCTCTGGCACGTATGTGACACTCATGCAAGTCAAGAACTAGAGTCTCAGATTTCCATGTAAATAGGACGACCTTCTGATGGAGTTTTACTTTGACTTTACTATGATGAACAATTCAGTTTTCATTCAACTCAAGGATCTGTTTGACTTCAGAGGGATTTCAGAGGGAACAGTTCAGCCAGAAATGAGCTCATCTGAGATCAGGATGAGTTTGTTTCTTCATCCGATTTGGAGAAATTGCATCACTTGCTCTCTGCAAGTGAATGGGTGCCGTCAGAATGAGAGTCCAAACAGCTGATAAAAACATCATAATAATCCACAAGTAATCCACAGCACTCCAGTCCATCAGTGAACATCTGGAGAAGACAAAAACTGAAAAACACATCCAGCATTAAGATGTTTTTTAACTCAAATACATAGAGTCTATAATCCATAATAACACTTCCTCCAGTGAAAAAGTGCATCTGCTGTTGTCTCTCGCATCAAAATCCGACACCCATATTTGTTTAGAGCTGTTTAAACGCTGCTTGATCTGTGCAGATTTCTCTCCTGATTCACACCAGAACACTTTTTCACTGGAGGAAGAAAAATTGTAACAATTACAATTTGTTTTATAATAATTAAATGGCATTAAATGTAGTTCATTTGGCTGGCGGGCTGGACATGCATAATTAAAACAGTCCGGCTTCTTAATAGGTCATGCAATTAAAATTATATTCATAGTGGCCTGTCACAATTACTTAAGCACAATACAATCTGCCATCGTGATTATGAAGCTCACGCTGACTGACTTTATCTGACCGATTCATAATTATTATAACTGAATAAGTGACCTATTAATTGATCATTGAAGGCTTGTGATGACTTTATTGCATAGTATTTGTGTCTTGTTTTCCAGCTTTCCAGTCATTAAATTAAGACACGTTTATTTTAGAGGTCATCTGCTTCTCAAGTGAATGTGTCTCGATTTCTGAATGTTTAGATGTTTGTACTGGAAAACAAGACAGAAATGCTTGTTTCTGAAATCATGTTTTGCTGGGAGACTCGTGTGTGTTCTGAAGGACACGAGAGCGTCACAAACACACATTAGCGTTGGCTTTTCAAGGTCGTGATGTATAATTCAGTTTGGAGATGGAATGAAACATTTATTTGGGTGAATCTCTTTTCCGCTCCCGTAAACACGCCTTTAGCTTTCCAGATGCCAGCACATTTTCACCCCAAAATCAAAGCAAAGAAATTATTTTATATACAAACAAAATAAAGCATATATTAAGAAATGATTTCATGACCAGTAAATACATTTTCACCCCAAATTCTCATTACCACAATATTTCCACCACATTATTTATTTATTCATTCATTCATCTTTATTTATTTTATGCTTACATTTATGCATTAATCACACGATTTTATCCGAGAAAATATGAAAATATTATTTCCTTTTTCCCCCAGTCATTATTTTAATACAGTGGTTTATCACTTAAATCTGCATAAATTAAATTCAGAAACAGTTATTTTAGTATCAGTGCTGTACTATTTAAATTTTACTGAATTTATTATTATTATTTATTTATTTTAGTTAATGTTTTAGTAATACTATTCTGTGTTTTGTCTTTTTTATAGTTTTTGGTTAAAAAATAAGAAGTGTTTCCTTGACAACTAGCTGAAATAAAATAAGCTTATTTTATATATTTTCTTTTATTTCAGTTTACATAGATTTTTTTTTCTAAAGTAACAAAAATATCTTATTTTTATTTTTTATTAATATTGTTAACAATTATAATAATAATAATTATTATTATTATTAATAAGAATGTTTTGAGAATGTTGATATCAGAACATTTTTGTTTATTTTAAAACATCAAAATGTCCAGATTTTCTATCGTAATTAACATATTATTCAAAGGTTACTAAAATGTTTCTTACAACATTCTTCTAACTTTATTTACACCTTAAATATAACGTTATTTGAACATTATTTTGAAAATTCTAAGAATGTTAAAATGTCCACTTTTATCGTAATTAAAATGTTATTTAAAGATTACAAAAATGTGTCTTATTAACGTTCTCACAAGTTATTTTATTAGTTAGTTTATTTTTATATTCTAAAAATGTCAAAATGTTTCCTTGTTACAATTATAATATCAAAGGTTACAAAAACGTTTCTCACAACATTCTAATTACTTTTTCACCCAAAATACAGTGTTATTTAAATTTTACCTTTAAATATTCTAAGAGCTTTTACTCTCAACTGTTTGAAGATGGTAATGAAATACAAATAACATCATAAGAACAGTATGAGAATGTTAATCTCTCAATGTTATGAGATCATATATCAAATATTAATAAAGTTATAAGAACGTTAAGAACTTTATAAGAACGTTTTGTCCTAATATTTCTGTGACTTATATCCAGCAGGAATGACAGCAGTGTAAAGCGCAGATAAAGACAGAGCTGCGTTTAAAGCAATTCTCATAAGATGATATATCAAAGCTCTGACATCTCATTTACAGAAACGTGTGTGAAAGACGGTGTTTGAGGACGTGATGCTCGAGGTTTGATGTCAGTCTAACAAAAATACCTTCTTAGAAGGTTGCTTGACATTTACGTGAACTTATTGAAATGTTGTGTCTGGATGTTCTCTGAATGCTCAAAATGTCCAGTTTTTTAAATTTTTTATACACTGTTTGCACTTTTTTTTTCCCTTATGCTATTTAACAGAAATTTACTGAATGTATTTTTAAAAATCGAATTTTTAAAGACATATTAAATATGTTTTTTTTTTTTTTTTTTTTTCCAGATTCCATTTTTTAATGCATTTTATTTTTCTGGATGGTGTTTTTTTTTTTTTTTTTTTTTTTTTTTTATAATCATTCAATTAAATTTTAGCAATCAAAAAGCACTGAAATCATGATTTATTTTAAAGTATTTTTAAAATTGCATTTTTAAGGCCATAAGAAATATGTTTTATTTTTTTCCAAATTCCATTTTTCCATTTTAATCTTTCTGAATTCTGTTTTTTTTTTTTTCTGTTTTAATTTTCATTTTTTAATGGTTAAATTAAATTTTAGCAATCAAAAAGCATATCTAATTAACTTAATAAAAATTTAACAACAATTTATTTATATTAATACTCAAGTTCTCTTTTAATTTTAACAGATTTTCCTCTTTTCTTTCTGGATTCCATTTTAAAGTTTTCATTACATATTAACAATCAAAAAGCATGTCTAATATATTGAATTAATAAAAAAAACTTTATAATTTATTATTGTGATTATTCCTTAAAATAAATATTTAATTATTAGTATTATTATTACACTCTACTGTACAACAGCAATATATTTATGTCACAGTTTCTTCAAGTTAAACCAAACTTTTATTCTGACAGGTCGTGGTGAAGAGCTTTGAGTTTCTATCTGAAGATGACGATGTTAAACAGAAGCTTGTCCTTCTGGGTGAGTAAATGATGACTGGCTTTGTGAAGGTAAAAGGCAGACAAACTGCAGACGTCTTCTAAAAATACTGCCGGAGTGATTCTGGAGCGTAATGACTCCATGTGTTTGACTCTTAAAGAGACGCTGCTCTAATTTCTGGTTTTTAGAGCAGAATGAGCAGGATCCCGTAGAGAGACACTCGCTGAGGACTAATGTTGCCTTTTGCTTTTATTATTGCACTCAAATGAAAGTGATATTTCATAGTCAGAGCTGTTTTCTCACCCTGCTCCAGTTCATTCTGTGAAAACAGCAGGGAGAAGAAGATAAAAGTGCATCACAGAGCTGAAAGCTTCTGTTTGCAGATATTAAGTTGTGATTAACCAGTGGATCGATACTAAACACAAGCTACAATAACAATACAAGTATTTGGACACTAAAATCACACTTAAAAAATGTCATTCATTACATTTTAAGTGTAACTGGTGGACATTTTCACAGACTTTGATGATTATATATACACTGCTGGTCAAGAGTTTGGATCAGTAAGACTTGTAATGTTTTTTAAAGAATTCTCTTCTGCTCATCAAGGCTGCATTTATTTGATCAAAAATACAGAAAAAAAACTGCAATCTTGCAAAATTTTATAACAATATAAAATAATGGTTTCTATTTTAATATCCTTTAAAATATAATTTATTTCTGTGATCAAAGCTGTATTTTCAGCATCATTACTCCAGAATAAAGTGTCACATGATCTTCAGAAATCATTCTAATATGATGATTTATTTCAGAATTATCAGTGTTGTGCTGCACAATATTTTTTTTTTTGGAAACTGCGATACTTTTTTCAGGATCTTTTTTGTTGTTGTTTTTTTGTTTTTTTTTCTAAAAGATGTTTCAAAATATGTTCATGTAAATATATTTTATACTAATATACAGTACAGACCAAAAGTTTGGAAACATTACTATTTTTAATGTTTTTGAAAGAAGTTTTTCTTCTGCTCATCAAGCCTGCATTTTATTTTGCTCATCAAATACAGAAAAAACAGTAAAATTGTGAAATATTATTACAATTTAAAATAATTGTTTTTAAATGTATTATACTTTAAATTATCATTTATTTCTGTGATGCAAAGCTGAATTTTTAGGATCATTATCACATGATCCTTTAGAAATCATTCTAATATGATGATTCATTATCAAAGTTGGAAACAGTTCTGCTGCTTAATATTTTTTCAGAACATGTGATACTTTTTTAGGATACTTTGATGAATAAAAAGTATAAAAAAAAAAAAGAAGCTATGTTTTTAAAATATAAATATTTTGTAATAACAATATACACTACTGGTCAGTAATTTGGGGTCAGTATTTTTTTTTTTCTTTCTTTTTTTTTAATAAATCAATACTTAACCTTTTATTCAGCAAGGATGTGTTAAATTGATAAAAAGTGATAGTAAAGAAAATATATTATTAGAATATATATTATTAGATTTTTTTTTTTTTTTTTTTTTTTAATAAATGCAGTTCTTTTTAAACCTTTTTATTCATCAAATATATTAGACAGCAGAACTGTTTCCAACACTCATAATAAATCAGAATATTAGAATGATTTCTAAATGATCATGTGATAGACTGGATGTTACATGTGACACTGAAGGCTGGAGTAATGATGCTGAAAATTCAGCTTTGCATCACAGGAATAAATTAGTTTTTTAAAGTATATTCAAATAGAAAACTATTATTTTAAGTTGTAATAATATTTCACAATATTACTGTTTTTTCTGTATTTTTGATAAAATAAATGCAGGCTTGATGAGCAGAAGAGACTTCTTTCAAAAACATTAAAAATAGTAATGTTTCCAAACTTTTGGTCTGTACTGTATATTTTTGGTACATTTATGGACTGCTGAAAAAGTGGCCAGCTCTGATAAACTCTATTGATGATGACGATCCTGGACATATGAAATGTACCATATTGTAAAGAAAGACTAATGAAAACATAAACTCGTGCTGCACATTTGCTGCTGTTCCCGGTGTGCTGATGATATATCTGTGGATGAATATAGATGTATTACAGTGTTATTACAGCTGATAACCTGGTGTGTGATCCGCAGGAGAACGATGATCTCGACTGAACTCTCCTCCGGTCGCGCGGCTAAAGATCAGCCGGAGAGTTTTCATAAGAACTTTCATAAGAGCCATGAATGAATCACCGAATGGCCAGAGAGATGAAGAGCAGTAAGTGTCTGTAAAGAGAGCGTGCGCTCCTGAATAAATCATTTCCCATGATGCTCCAGTGACCGAGCGAATGCTAACGACTGACGCTCGTTACTGATGCTGCCTGATGAATGACAATGATGCTCAGTTAAATACTAAACTTCAGCTTTCCTGGGATTCCACTGACCCCCAACGAACATTCATTTAACCAGTCGTTATTTCTGATGATATAAACACATCATACAGTCACTAAATCCTGTAATGTTTTCACCGTGTAGCAGAACTACAGAAAACTACAGACAAGACAAACCTCTGAACTCACGAGTGACGTGTTTTACTTTAATTCAGAATAAACGTAGCTTTGTATTGTTAAACTGTTAAATTGATTTGTTTTGCAGTATGTACTGATGAACATTAAATATCACTGCGATTACTTTGTACATTTTTGTTTGTAAAAGTATATTAACTAAAAGTCAAGAAATACATGGAATGGATGAATGTTGAGGCATTAAATTAATTAGACACAATTCTTTTATAATTCAAAAATATCATATATGGAAATACATATTATTGTAAATATTTACTATATAATATTTAAAATGACATTTAACAATCATAATATATTTTTATGTAAACTTTGCTTGTTTTCTAATTGTTTTTATTAAAAGAAACCAAGCGTGTTGATACATTTATACAAAACTCTTAAAATTCTTAAAATATTAAATTTTATATCTTCATTTTCTGTATTTTTTAATTGTAATTTTAATTACAGTTTAATTAAAATTATATATATATATATTCATTTTCGTAAATACAGCAGAAATACTGAAAAAGAAAAAAATATAATTATGATATTTATTTTCAGGTATTTGTGCTGTATTTATGAAAACATTGCTTGTTTTCCAATTGTTTATATATTAATAAAATTAAAGCGTTGATATATTAAATTAATTACTCACAATTCCATGAAACTCCATGAAGGGGAAAGAAATATGATTTAAATTTATATCTTGATTTTATGTGGGAGTTTTAGCATTTTTAAGTTAGATTAGAGAGTGTTTAGATAGAGTTATAATAATATATTAATTAGAAAGGTTTTAGTCATCCTGAGGCCCTGCCCCTAGAATCCTGCACTTCTGTAACTTTATTTTAAAACCCTGAGAGAAGCTGAGAGTTTGTGTGAGGAGGAAGGTGAAGTAGATCAGGCTGATTTGGAACGGAGCGTAATCTGCTCTTGAACCCTGAGCGTGTCGCAGGTCAGACAGTAACACGTGCTGAGAATACAGAGCAGTATTATCTACGGCCGTCAGCTCATCGCCTGCTGAATAAAACAAATAAATCATGCTTTCTCTGGCTCTCTTCCAACATCCAGTCAGCTGCTCTGCTGTCTACATAGGGAGCTCCCTTACTAGACAGCACTGAACTGACAGTTGAGCAGCAAGATCACAGCGCATCCCAGTTCTCATAAAGATGTGTTCTGTGTCCTCGCGTCCTTCCGAGTTCATTCTGTCAAGGGAGAACACGAGAACATGAGTCCGTTCTTTGCATTCTTGGAATTGTTAAACAGCTTATGTTTCTCTCTCGGGCCGGAGAGGATCATGGGAGATCAACACACAGACACTTAATGGAATCCGGCTCTCTTCACTTCTCCTCATTTATTTCCCGTCCCATCCCGCTTGATGGATCGGGCCATCAGTGAGAAATAATTACCGGCGCTCTGGAGGCCAGTCTGACTGAATGCAGCATCAGTGAGGGGTCATAGGTCGAGTGCTCTTAGCAACATTGTTCTTCCACAGTCGTTCAAGTCTAACTGAAGTACATTCAGCGTTTACACCTCAGCAGAGATTTCAGTCTGTGTTCACAGTCTGAGGAACAACTGCAATTATTTTCTGTGGGGACTATAACCCTAACCCTAATCTCAAAACATCCCAATTCAACACTTCTGATCTTAAAACACTTTATGCTCCTTAAAGGTTAGAGTCGAGAAAAAACAAAAAGAAATTCATTGATTAATTTAGAATTAAATACACTTGAAGAAACTGTGACATTGTAAACATTTGTGACATGAAATTACATACCGTTCAACATTACATCTACCGTTCAGTAAAGACAGTTATAATGTTAAAAGAATCTGATAATTATAATGTTACGAAAGATGTTTCATGTTACCAAAAAAATTCAGACATTTATAATGTAACAAATTACATTTATAATGTTACAAAAATGGACATTTGTAATGTAACAAAAGACATTTATAATGTTACAAAAACTGACATTTATAATGTAACAAAATACATTTATAATGTAACAAAAGACATTTATAATGTTACAAAAATTTACATTTATAATGTAACAAAATACATTTATAATGTAACAAAAGACATTTATAATGTTACAAAAATTTACATTTATAATGTAACAAAAATTGACATTTATAATGTAACAAAAATTGACATTTATAATGTAACAAAAGACATTTATAATGTTACAAAAATTGACATTTATAATGTAACAAAATACATTTATAATGTTACGAAAGACATTTATAATGTAACAAAATACATTTATAATGTAACAAAAGACATTTATAATGTAACAAAAGACATTTATAATGTAAAGACATTTATAATGTTACAAAATACATATATGTTACAAAAAAATATATTAATAATATAACAAGACATTTATAATTTTAGAAAAAAAAATGTGTTTGGAAAATTATTCTGGTTTTACCTTTAAATAAAGTTAGTTTTTCTTTCCACACTGGCAGATATTTGTTCTTGTTTTCAGCATAAACTCTCTTCATTTTGGTTGATTTTTCATAAAATAAGATTTAATATCTAATAGACCTAATAATCATTTTACCTCTTAAGTAAAAGTATTAGATATTTGTATCAAAACACAAGACAAAAATACTAAGAAAATCATTCACAAAAATATTGTGCAGCACAACAGTTTTCAACATTGATAATAATCAGAAATTTTTCTTGAGCAGCAAATCATCATATTAGAATGATTTCTGAAGATCATGTGACACTGAAGACTGGAGTAATGATGCTGAAAATACAGCTGCGCATCACAGAAATAAATTACACTTTAACAGAGATTCACACAGAAAACAGCTGTTTTAAACTCTAATAATATTTCACATTTTCTTCAGTTTTTACTGTATTTTTGATCATATAAGCAGCATATGAAAGTTGGTTTCTTCAAAGCCAAACTCTGACCCGCTCAGCTCTGTAATCTCGGATGGCTTTTTAAGTCTGACAATGAAAAAGCTTGAACAGAAGCCTATTTCAGCAAACACACAGTTCTGCAATTTCTGATATGAAATATAATTCCTCCCTATCCAGAGATTGTTTTCTTATATTATTCTGACACATGAGTCTAATATCAGAACAGAGCGATTCAATTTAGATGGAACATGATGGATTCTGAAGATCTGAGGAGATTCTTTTAACCCTGTGTCGTTTGTCACGAGAACAGACAGAGTCTTCTGAAGCTTTAAATGATGATCAAACTGATCCGATCAGAGCTGATTGATGAACTACAGAAGCACCGAAACACCTGATAAACTCCACAGTAAAGAGCTGTGATGCATTTCATCAACACACACAACAAACAGATGAGTTTGTAGCATTTATTTTACTATCAGTATATGTGCTGATAAATGATTCTACAGAATTCATAGCAGAGTCTTGTCAGTTTCTGACTGATGTTTGGACAGCAGATGTTTGTATGAATGTGGATGTATTACCCATAAGCATACAAGAAAAGAATACTTTGTTTTGCTTATTAATTGTATCCAAGTTTCATATAATTAAATATTATAGTGAATAAAAAATACATAAATATGCCATTTTGTACTGTATTAAAATGAAGGTATTTATATATATATATATATATATATATAAATTTTTTTTCAAGTTTCATCTTAAATTTAACTTTTGTGGCTTTGCTTATTTATAATTAAATATTTTATATCAATTAATAAAATTGGTGCTTTATTATGTATCATTTATTATAATTATTGTTAATAAATAAATATAATGATATAAAAATAATATAATAAAATATATTAATTTATATATATATAATGTTAATAATTAAAAAAAAAATTATTATTATTATTATTATTATTTTAGATAAAGGCTCCTGCTAAATGACAATGTATTTGACGTATGACAGAACAAATAAAAATCTACTATCTTAAACAGTTTCAGGTGATTTTTGGATGAGAATATGAGCGTCAGCTTATGAGTTTATGTTCTTCATTGAGAAACATGG